>NC_091590.1:25285298-25307798 GCF_042767895.1 Penaeus vannamei | reverse complement strand
GAGCCTCACGTCTCCTCATCTCATCTCTCTCCTCACAGCGCCTCACGTCTCGTCATCTCATCTCTCTCCTCACAGCACCTCACGTCTCCTCATCTCATCTCACTCCTCACAGCGCCTCACCTTCTCCTCATCTCATCTCACTCGCTCTTCTGTGACGGTAATCCAACCTTCATTTTTCAAACCCTTTTTATTTTCCTTTTTTCCGCGCACTTCACTTCTGAGTCTGAACTTCACTCTGAATGCACTAAATTGTGAAGTAACGAGCAACATGCAAGAGTTGGTCGTATCTTTATATAATCATAGAACCTGAATAAATGTATTTTTTTTTATTCACAAATACATTTGTTTGTTTCCTATATAGGTTAAACGTGTAATTCAAATGTATTTTCCGATACACACGATTCCATTGTTATAATAATGATAAAAGATATGCTATTCTTTGTATCCAAGAAACACTATAGTCAAGCAACTACAAGCGGTATGTTGCAGCCTACGTTTGCACCGATAATTCCGTCCATATACAAGAAACAATACGACGCATAAAATAAGGACCTTTAATCGTGAAACCTTTGTACTCGGCGCTGTCCCTAGACGATATTTTTCGTTACATAAATAAGACGAATTTTTTTAGTTTTACACCGAAGCGGCACGAAAGTTCAGGCCTTAAACGGATCGAGTCCAGAGGCAGCACAGAGCGGCCGCCACTCCCGACATTCCCCCCACGGCGACCGCTGTCTTCCTCTGCCCAAAGCCGTGAGAACTTGCAAGAATGACTCTGCTGGAATGCCGCTTAAAGGGACTGGGAATGGTTTGGAATGACTGCACGGCTGGGAACGACACTTAAGAGAACTGGGAACGGTTTGGAATGACTGCACTGATGGGAACGACGCTGGAATGCCGCTTAAAGGGACTGGGAATGCTTTGGAATGACTGCACGGATGGGAACGGCGTTGGAATGCCGCTTAAAGGGACTGGGAATGGTTTGGAATGACTGCACGGCTGGGAACGACGCTGGAATGAACGCTTAAAGGAACTTGGAATGGCTGCACAGCTCGGAATGGCACTGGAATTCCGCTTAAAGGAACTGGGAATGGTTTGGAATGACTGCACGGCTGGGAACGACGCTGGAATGCCGCTTAAAGGGACTGGGAATGGTTGGGAATGACTGCACGGCTGGGAACGACGCTGGAATGAACGCTTAAAGGGACTGGGAATGGTTTGGAATGACTGCACAGCTCGGAACGGCGCTGGAATGCAGCTTAGAGGTACTGGGAATGGTTTGGAATGGCTACACAGCTGGGAACGGCGCTGGAATGCCCCCCAAAGGAACTTGGAATGGTGCAATACCTCGAAATTACAGGAAATGACGCAATAACTTGGAATTGCGCGATACATTTGAATATCAATTATAAAACACCTAGTAATAACTTTTCCTATTTAAGGTTAGTTTGACTTGCAAAACCTTCTGATAATCTGACATGACCTGCAACGGTGCAATAGATGATAAAGATATGGAATAATTCGAATCAATCTGGAATAACACGAGCTGTTGGGGCGACTTTCGAGATACCATAAAAATTTGCAAGGAATAAATGAACCGCCATTATTGAAGAATTGTGTATATTATGCACATGCGCATTCACATACACATACATACATACATACATATATATGTGTGTATGTGGGTGTGTGTGTATGTATGTATATGTATGTATATATATATCTATATAGATCTATCTATATATCTATCTATACTTATATATACATAGATAGATAGATAGATATGCATATATATATATATATATATATATATATATATATATATATATATATATATATATATATATATATATATATATATATATACATATATATATATATACATATATATATATATATATATATATACATATATATATATATATATATATATATATATATATATATATATATATATATATATATATATATTCATATATAGATGGATAGATAGATAGATAGATAGATCGATATAGATATATTTATATATATACATACACACGCACATGTAAATGTATCTCACTCACTCTCTCTCTCTCTCTCTCTCTCTCTTTCTATATATATATATATATATATATATATATATATATATATATATATATATATATATATATATATATGTACTCGTATAAGTATATGTATATATATATATATATATATATATATATATATATATATATATATATATATATATATCATAAACATATATACGTATGTATTTATATTATTACACACACACACACACACACACACACACACATACATACATACATACATACATACATATATATATATATATATATATATATATATATATATATATATATATATATATATATATATATTGACACATGCATATACATGTGATATATAGATACATACAGACATAAACACGCACACACACACACACACACACTTACACACAGACACACACACACACACACACACACACACACACACACACACACACACACACACACACACACACACACACACACATATATATATATATATATATATATATATATATATATATATATATATATACACATATATATCTACAAATTCACTTAATCACAAATAAATAGATCAATAAACAACGCCACACAGATCTCACACATTTGCCTAGACAGATAGATGGACAAATAGATGGACAGACGCATAGATAGACAGGTAGGTAGACCAATCGGCAAATCGAATAACAGACTCTTGATAGACAGGGCAAAGACACGGACCACCAGACAAATAGACACAGACACAGCCAGATGAATCGATAGACAGGTGAGTTAATGAACAGGTAGATGCATCGACAGACAGACGAAAGGATAGACAGATAAAGGAGCAGGTAGACGGATAGATGAAATAATAGTTAAATGGAAAGATAGATGAAATGATAAGTAAATAGAGAGATAGATGAAATAATAGTTAAATGGAATGATAGAAGAAATAATGAACGAATAAAAAAGATGGATAGATAAATAAGGAGGTAGATAAAATGATAGATAGATGAGATGATAGATAAATAGAATGATGAACTAACAGATAAGAGAAAGATATATACATACACCCAGATACACAGACTCAAAGCCCTCACTTCGACGCCACACAGAGTACTCCTAACGACGAGCAACGATCCCCGAAGGCACTTACACTCAGGGCTCCTGCGGTGTTCCTGACTGGCTTGGGCGTTCCTCCTGGGTTCCTGGGGGCGGCGGCACGAGAGAGACACACACGGGCGCGGCAGAGACAGCGGCGCACGTCTGCTCCGCTCAACTGCGCACTGGACACTGCGGGCCGACCCCCGCCCCGCCGCCGCTGTCACTCTAAGGTCATCCCCGCCGCCGCCGTAAGGTCGCCGCTGCCAGATGGGGTCACAACACCCGCGCCCACAAGGTTGCCCGCGACCACACCCCCGCCGCCCGCGCCAAGGCCCGGCGCTTTCCGGGCTCGGCGCTCGCGATCGCCGCCGTGGCGTGGCGCTTGCGGGGCCATGACACGGTCCGCCTGGTAGCACATGCGGGCTGTCAATTTTTGTGAACATTGCAGCGCGCGCGCGCGCGCCCCGCGAGCACAAATCAGGTGCTTTCCCAGTCCTCTTCCCTCCGAGACCCCCCCCCCCGGCGCCTCCTCTCCCGGCCTCGCCTCCGGTGCTCTCTCGCCCGGAGTCTGCTTGGCGGCGCCTCGGGCCTCGATGGGGGTCCTCGCGAGGATTAATTGGTGGTCCCGAGCGCTTCTGAGGGAGCGGAGGATCGCCGACGGAAAGCATATGGAACATACGCACACATATATAGTGAGTGGTGTGATATACAGGGTTTATACGGTGAATATATATTCATCTCTCCCTCCCTTTCTCTCTCTCTCTCTCTCTCTCTCTCTCTCTCTCTCTCTCTCTCTCTCTCTCTCTCTCTCTCTCTCTCTCTCTATATATATATATATATATATATATATATATATATATATATATATATATATATATATATACATATATACATATGTATGTGTGTGTGTGCACGCGCATGTGAGAGGGAGAGAGAGAGTGTGTACAGGAAATAAAAATATAATTACAGGCACAGCTGGATCTGACTGCAAGACTTGCCCATGAAAATAGGTGGGTCTGCTTCCCGAGCCCGTGATTTCGGAATGAAAAAGTAAGGTTTTTCAACCAAGGATATATATATATATATATATATATATATATATATATATATATATATATATATATATATATATATATATATATATATATATATATATATATATATATATGTGTGTGTGTGTGTGTGTGTGTGTGTATTTATTTATTTATTCATATATGTGTGTATATACGTCTGCATGTATAATACATATAAATACACACACACACACACACACACACACACACACACACACATATATATATATATATATATATATATATATATATATATATATATATATATATATATATATATATATATATACATACATACATAACTTTCTCCACCCTTCCACGGTTGTACTTCAAGTAGCTTTCTTCCCAAAGGCTTGGAGAGCGAAGAGCGCTCAACCGGGCTAAGAATTCTGTGGCATTGGATGAGCTTCAGGTATTTCAAAAGGGAATTTAGGCTTCTCCACGGAATAGATTATTCTCCGGTGAACCATGAACATGATACAAATTATATTGTATAAACGGAAATGCAACACAAAATAGAATGCTGCGATTCACTGTTTCCTTTAAGGGAAAAGAAAAAACAATAATAGTGTTAAGCAATAGATACATTGTATACTTTACAGAGCAACAAGGATATGTAGATGAAAAGGTTTAAGTCAGCTGATTAGGACAAAAGGAAAACTGGATTCGGAGTGCTCCAGAAAAAAAAGAAAAGAAAAATAAAGTGATGTTAGAGGCAGTAATCTTAGAATATATATATATATATATATATATATATATATATATATATATATATATATATATATATATATCTTATAACTTTTGATGATACAAGACATAGTTAAATCCAATTATCAGACTCCGGCCGATTAGGACAAATGAAAGATTTGGCGAATCGGAGTAATCCAAAACCCGGGGTGAGTTGCCAGTTTTTTCTTTTTAAGAGAGACGCACGCCAACCAATTCTTTCGCTCGTTTTATCTTTCATTGTTTAGTTAATCATATTATTGATAATGATGGTTATGGTAATGAGGAAAACACTGATGATGTTAAGGATAATGATAATTATGAGAATGGTGATGATAGTGACAATAGTGATACTGATAATAGTAGTAATTGAAATGATAACAACAACAATGATGATAATGATAATAATATTGACAGTGATGCTATTAATAGTTAGAAAAAACAATGATAATAAATATAATGTAAAAAACATTAATGATAATGATAATAATAGTGTTAGTAATTATGGTAATGGTGATGATATGAATCATTATAGTAATAATAATGATAATGATGAATGTCAATTGTTATGATGATAATAATGCTGCTGCTTCTAATAATAATAATAATGATAATAGTAATAACAATCTTACTACTAATAATAAGTGATAATAATAATGATGATAATAATAAAATGATAATAATGAAAATAGTAATAGTGATAATGATAATAGCAATGATGATGATGATGATAATAATGATGATAATAATAATAATAATAACAACAACAATAATAATGATAATAATAATAATGATAATAATAGTAATAACAATAATAATAATAATAGTAATAATGATAATAATAATGCAAATCGAAATTATAAGAATATTAACATTTATGATGATATTAGTAATGATAATGATTATAAAACTGACGATAATAATAATGCCTGATATAATACCGATGATATTTATAATAGTAATAACAATCATGATAATCATTAATAAAAAGATGATCACATTAGTAAACAAAAGCAATCTCTGATCAGCTATTTGGCCTTCACGGTAAACAAAATAAATTTCACAATCTCTGTAAAGGTGAGATTTTACCTGCAACTGCTGCTGACAATGATATACAAATGATAATAAGAATAATGATGATAATGATATTGATACTACTACTACTACTACAACAATAACAGCTACTACTGCTACTAGTAATAATAATGATAATAGTAATAATAATAATAATAATGATGATATTGATAATAATAATAATAATAATCATAATATTGATAATAATAATCATAATGATAACATTGATAATAATAATAATAATAATAATTATAATATTGATAATAATAATAATAATAATGATGAAGGGCCTCGAGTGGGGAAGAGGAAGGGCCTCGAGTGGGGCAGAGGAAGGGCCTCGAGTGGGGCAAAGGAAGGGCCTCGAGTGGGGCAGAGGAAGGGCCTCGAGTGGGGCAGAGGAAGGGCCTCGAGTGGGGCAGAGGAAGGGCCTCGAGTGGGGCAGAGGAAGGGCCTCGAGTGGGGCAGAGGAAGGGCCTCGAGTGGGGCAGAGGAAGGGCCTCGAGTGGGGCAGAGGAAGGGCCTCGAGTGGGGCAGAGGAAGGGCCTCGAGTGGGGCTGAGGAAGGGCCTCGAGTGGGGCAGAGGAAGGGCCTCGAGTGGGGCAGAGGAAGGGCCTCGAGTGGGGCAGAGGAAGGGCCTCGAGTGGGGCTGAGGAAGGGCCTCGAGTGGGGCAGAGGAAGGGCCTCGAGTGGGGTAGAGGAAGGGCCTCGAGTGGGGCAGAGGAAGGGCCTCGAGTGGGGCAGAGGAAGGGCCTCGAGTGGGGCAGAGGAAGGGCCTCGAGTGGGGCAGAGGAAGGGCCTCGAGTGGGGCAGAGGAAGGGCCTCGAGTGGGGCAGAGGAAGGGCCTCGAGTGGGGCAGAGGAAGGGCCTCGAGTGGGGCAGAGGAAGGGCCTCGAGTGGGGCAGAGGAAGGGCCTCGAGTGGGGCAGAGGAAGGGCCTCGAGTGGGGCAGAGGAAGGGCCTCGAGTGGGACAGAGGAAGGGGCTCGAGTGGGGCAGAGGAAGGGCCTCGAGTGGGGTAGAGGAAGGGCCTCGAGTGGGGCAGAGGAAGGGCCTCGAGTGGGGCAGAGGAAGAGGAAGGACCTCGAGTGGGGCAGAGGAAGGGCCTCGAGTGGGGCAGAGGAAGGGCCTCGAGTGGGGCAGAGGAAGGGCCTCGAGTGGGGCTGAGGAAGGGCCTCGAGTGGGGCAGAGGAAGGGCCTCGAGTGGGGCAGAGGAAGGGCCTCGAGTGGGGCAGAGGAAGGGCCTCGAGTGGGGCAGAGGAAGGGCCTCGAGTGGGGCAGAGGAAGGGCCTCGAGTGGGGCAGAGGAAGGGCCTCGAGTGGGGCAGAGGAAGGGCCTCGAGTGGGGCAGAGGAAGGGCCTCGAGTGGGGCTGAGGAAGGGCCTCGAGTGGGGCAGAGGAAGGGCCTCGAGTGGGGCAGAGGAAGGGCCTCGAGTGGGGCAGAGGAAGGGCCTCGAGTGGGGCAGAGGAAGGGCCTCGAGTGGGGCAGAGGAAGGGCCTCGAGTGGGGCAGAGGAAGGGCCTCGAGTGGGGCAGAGGAAGGGCCTCGAGTGGGGCAGAGGAAGGGCCTCGAGTGGGGTAGAGGAAGGGCCTCGAGTGGGGCTGAGGAAGGGCCTCGAGTGGGGCTGAGGAAGGGCCTCGAGTGGGGCAGAGGAAGGGCCTCGAGTGGGGCTGAGGAAGGGCCTCGAGTGGGGCAGAGGAAGGGCCTCGAGTGGGGCTGAGGAAGGGCCTCGAGTGGGGCAGAGGAAGGGCCTCGAGTGGGGCTGAGGAAGGGCCTCGAGTGGGGCTGAGGAAGGGCCTCGAGTGGGGCTGAGGAAGGGCCTCGAGTGGGGCAGAGGAAGGGCCTCGAGTGGGGCAGAGGAAGGGCCTCGAGTGGGGCTGAGGAAGGGCCTCGAGTGGGGCTGAGGAAGGGCCTCGAGTGGGGCAGAGGAAGGGCCTCGAGTGGGGCAGAGGAAGGGCCTCGAGTGGGGCAGAGGAAGGGCCTCGAGTGGGGCAGAGGAAGGGCCTCGAGTGGGGCAGAGGAAGGGCCTCGAGTGGGGATGAGGAAGGGCCTCGAGTGGGGCAGAGGAAGGGCCTCGAGTGGGGCAGAGGAAGGGCCTCGAGTGGGGCAGAGGAAGGGCCTCGAGTGGGGCTGAGGAAGGGCCTCGAGTGGGGCTGAGGAAGGGCCTCGAGTGGGGCAGAGGAAGGGCCTCGAGTGGGGCAGAGGAAGGGCCTCGAGTGGGGCAGAGGAAGGGCCTCGAGTGGGGCAGAGGAAGGGCCTCGAGTGGGGCAGAGGAAGGGCCTCGAGTGGGGCAGAGGAAGGGCCTCGAGTGGGGCTGAGGAAGGGCCTCGAGTGGGGCTGAGGAAGGGCCTCGAGTGGGGCTGAGGAAGGGCCTCGAGTGGGGCTGAGGAAGGGCCTCGAGTGGGGCAGAGGAAGGGCCTCGAGTGGGGCTGAGGAAGGGCCTCGAGTGGGGCAGAGGAAGGGCCTCGAGTGGGGCAGAGGAAGGGCCTCGAGTGGGGTAGAGGAAGGGCCTCGAGTGGGGCTGAGGAAGGGCCTCGAGTGGGGCTGAGGAAGGGCCTCGAGTGGGGCAGAGGAAGGGCCTCGAGTGGGGCTGAGGAAGGGCCTCGAGTGGGGCAGAGGAAGGGCCTCGAGTGGGGCAGAGGAAGGGCCTCGAGTGGGGCAGAGGAAGGGCCTCGAGTGGGGCTGAGGAAGGGCCTCGAGTGGGGCAGAGGAAGGGCCTCGAGTGGGGCAGAGGAAGGGCCTCGAGTGGGGCAGAGGAAGGGCCTCGAGTGGGGCAGAGGAAGGGCCTCGAGTGGGGCAGAGGAAGGGCCTCGAGTGGGGCAGAGGAAGGGCCTCGAGTGGGGCAGAGGAAGGGCCTCGAGTGGGGCTGAGGAAGGGCCTCGAGTGGGGCAGAGGAAGGGCCTCGAGTGGGGCTGAGGAAGGGCCTCGAGTGGGGCTGAGGAAGGGCCTCGAGTGGGGCTGAGGAAGGGCCTCGAGTGGGGCAGAGGAAGGGCCTCGAGTGGGGCAGAGGAAGGGCCTCGAGTGGGGCAGAGGAAGGGCCTCGAGTGGGGCAGAGGAAGGGCCTCGAGTGGAGCAGAGGAAGGGCCTCGAGTGGGGCTGAGGAAGGGCCTCGAGTGGGGCAGAGGAAGGGCCTCGAGTGGGGCTGAGGAAGGGCCTCGAGTGGGGCTGAGGAAGGGCCTCGAGTGGGGCAGAGGAAGGGCCTCGAGTGGGGCTGAGGAAGGGCCTCGAGTGGGGCAGAGGAAGGGCCTCGAGTGGGGCAGAGGAAGGGCCTCGAGTGGGGCTGAGGAAGGGCCTCGAGTGGGGCAGAGGAAGGGCCTCGAGTGGGGCTGAGGAAGGGCCTCGAGTGGGGCAGAGGAAGGGCCTCGAGTGGGGCTGAGGAAGGGCCTCGAGTGGGGCAGAGGAAGGGCCTCGAGTGGGGCTGAGGAAGGGCCTCGAGTGGGGCTGAGGAAGGGCCTCGAGTGGGGCTGAGGAAGGGCCTCGAGTGGGGCAGAGGAAGGGCCTCGAGTGGGGCTGAGGAAGGGCCTCGAGTGGGGCAGAGGAAGGGCCTCGAGTGGGGCTGAGGAAGGGCCTCGAGTGGGGCTGAGGAAGGGCCTCGAGTGGGGCAGAGGAAGGGCCTCGAGTGGGGCAGAGGAAGAGGAAGGACCTCGAGTGGGGCAGAGGAAGGGCCTCGAGTGGGGCAGAGGAAGGGCCTCGAGTGGGGCAGAGAAAGGGCCTCGAGTGGGGCAGAGGAAGGGCCTCGAGTGGGGCAGAGGAAGGGCCTCGAGTGGGGCAGAGGAAGGGCCTCGAGTGGGGCAGAGGAAGGGCCTCGAGTGGGGCAGAGGAAGGGCCTCGAGTGGGGCTGAGGAAGGGCCTCGAGTGGGGCAGAGGAAGGGCCTCGAGTGGGGCAGAGGAAGGGCCTCGAGTGGGGCTGAGGAAGGGCCTCGAGTGGGGCAGAGGAAGGGCCTCGAGTGGGGCTGAGGAAGGGCCTCGAGTGGGGCAGAGGAAGGGCCTCGAGGGCTGGAACAAGGCACTTCAGGAGTCAAAGCAGGGAGCGAAGGGTTTAAAAGTAGGTTGATTCAGTTAAAGAATAGGGAGAAATAATAATAATAAAAAAACACTTTTATCGATTTAGAGTGAAGGAAAGGATAAAAACACATATCGATTTAGAGTGAAAGAATGACAATAAAAACATACTCATATCGATTTAGAGTGAAAGAATGACGATAAAAAGAGCACATATCGATTTATCTAATCTTGCGCAGCGATAATAACAGTTGTGCCCAAAGTGGCCTCAGTCTAAAGAGTAGACATGTATATAGATATGTATAGGTTCTGAAAAGTAAAACAAACAAAAAAACACTCGATCTACAAGTTCGAGCAGATCAACTTGTCATGGATGTGGCACTTATTGAGGACAACGTCTGTGCTTGTGTTTTAGAGATTTTCTAAGTAGGACAATTAAGCTTGCGGTCTGTTTTGCTTGCAGCTCTCGTGCCTTTGCAACACCGGAATAAACTAAAAAGGCAGAAAGGGGCATAATCTGTATTTTTCTTTTTGTGTGTGTCCCTCCTGCACCTTCTTTAATATTTAATGGGGACAAGTTCTTGCTAATGCTATATATTGCGAATAAGATTAAGATAAGATTTACAAAAATTAAATAAAAATAAAAATAAAAAGAAAAAAGAAAAATAAATAAAAATAAATACATAAAACAGATCCCGCTCAAAGAGAATAAAGTAAATGGTCTATCAAAACCGAGAGCTACCCTGCATTCCTGATCGTAAATCAGACACTGAATGAAAGGCGAATATTCTTCCGATTTTGCTCTCTCGGGTGACCAAGGAACAGGTCGGGCGGGGTCGGGCCAATGACGTCACTTATCGGGCGGGAACACTAACCTGCGTCCAATCATAAGAAAAGAAAATGGCAATCTCCCAGGACCATGGAAGTACTCGATTCGCCAAGCCTTTTCTTTATTCTACTCAACTGACACTTAATACTCGTATTTCCACTTATTTTATAGGTTTCGTATTGTTTGTATTATAATCATATATGTTTAACTGTTCTTAATAAATTGTGTTTTGTTATTTTTGCTGAAAATTACTTCTTTCAACATGACTTATTTTTTCTCAAAGGAGAATGGCGAATCGGAGTACTCCAGAGCTCGGGTGAGTTGCCAGTTTTTGTTTTTGTTTTCTCTTTGGATGACGTATATCGTTCTAACATGGCAATACCGAGACCTCTGTCCTGCCCGATGCACGGCCATGTTATTTTCCAGATTATATTCGAAAATACCGAGATTTTTAATATAGCGTGGAGTCACACCCAATGCCCTCCTCAGCGATTACGCCCCTGACCTGTAAAGCCAGGAAAAAAATAATAGTGGAATAATGCATTGAATATCGTCGTCTATCGAGTCTAAGAAGAAACCCCGCTCGTGGCGAGGGTGTGTGACAATTATCTATCGGCCATGTCCTTACGAGGTTCTGGCGCATGCCCAGGATTTTGACTCGCGAAGAACAAAGCTTTCCTCCTCTTTCTTAAGAATGACAAAGGCTGAGGCTGTTAAATACTGTAGATCAGACGAGAAGGTTCCTTTCGTTTAGGAACCCAAGTACGCTGGAGTGTAGTTGGGGCAGACTTGACTTCCTCCTCCTGGTCTCGGGGACAAGGCGATGGGGTGGCCTTTAGACCAAGGCTTCTGCCATTGTACGTCTTAGATTTCGGATAGAGGGACTTTTGGGCTTAGACGCGTCGATTGAGACCGAGGATTTCATCTCCAAAGGAAGAATGGGAGATCTTGGAGGAGCTTCATTTGGCTCCTCTCTCGCTGAGGACATAACCCTCGCCGAGGAAGGCTCACCATGCTTCCTAAATGTATCCTTTGGAAGAATGAAGTCGGGCCGTCGAGCCCCCCCGCCCCCCCCCTCCCTCCCCCATAATGCAGCCGAGTCCTTTCGCTCTCGGACGCTGGAAGTTTTTACAGAAGGAGTCCATCACGCGAGCAAAGGTCGCGGCAAAGACGGAATGGACACCGAAGGCCGCCCTGTCTCTGGGCGCAGCAGCAGGAGCGGTTAGGATCTCTTTCTCAGGAGGCTGGCGACTTAGGCGTCCGCGAAGGAGGCAGGTTGGCGGCCATGAGGCGATGGTGATGCCGGTGCTTGCTGGCGGCGCTGGAGCCAGGGCGCCAGCGGTGAAGGCAGGAAGTGCCTGGCGTCTGACTTCATCGTGGTGCAGATCGGAGGAGGAGTGACCGAAGAGGTGTTGTCACCCTAAGGTCTTCCTCGAGCAAAAGAAAGAGTCTGAATGGGAGAGAGTGAATGGATCTATGAACTGCAGTATGGTTTAAGTGGGATAGGTCAGGCAATGCAAAATTAGTATGACATACACACGTACACACACTCACACACACATACACACAAATACACGTGTATATGCACACACACACAAACACACACACACACACACACACACACACACACACACACACACACACACATATATATATATATATATATATATATATATATATATATATATATATATATATATATATATATATATATATATATATATATATATATATATATATATATATATATATATATATATATATATATATATATATATATATGTATGTATGTATGTATATATATTTATATTCATATTTATATACTGTATAAATATAACCAAACATACACATATACTGTACTGTATAAGCAGGTTATCATACACATAGACAAACCTCTTAATGCCAAACCCATGAACACAAATCCCCAAGAATGAATATTAATATGACCACAACAGACTCCCCCCCCTCCCCCTCCCCCCGCACCCCCCTAAAGCAAAAAAGAGCCAAGCCACACACACACAAACATCACAGACAGACAAACACACACACGCGGTGCACCCGACGCGGCCACACGACGAAAACATGCACAGGATATACATGCAAAGGTCCTGCTCTTTTGGTATTTAAGTTTCAGCGCCACAAGAAGGGAAAACAAGGGCTTAATTTAGACTGCGAGGAGGGTACAGTTAGCTTGTCTGTCTGTTGTGAAGCGCCGTTGAGAGACAGAGGGGGTGAAGGGTGGCGCTGTCTGTCTGTCTGTTTGATTGATTGTCTCATTTGTTTCTCTCTTTATTTATCTCTCTCTCTTTCTTTTTCTTTTTCTTTCTTTATTTCTCTTTCTTTTTCTTTCATTCTCTCTTTCTTTCTCTCTCGCTCTTTCTCTCTCTCTCTCTTTCTCTCTCTCTCTCTCTCTCTCTCTCTCTCTCTCTCTCTCTCTTACTCACCTCTCTCTCCCTCTCTCCTTCTCTCTCTTTTTCTCTTTCTTTCTTTCTTTCTCTCTCTTCCCCCCCTCTCTCTCTATCTCTCTATCTATCTATCTACCTATCTATCTCTGTCTCTCAATTAATCTATCTCTTTGTCCTATATTTAATTTATAAAAGCGTGCAAAGAGGAAACAAATGATAAAAGAATAAGGAACTACACAAGGACAAATACAAGTTCTAAGTGAATTTCGAAATCGATCATAACTTAAATACCAATAACTAAAAAAAAACGAAGGAGAAAAAGAAAGAAAACAATCGGAAAAAGAAGATAAAGTGATAAAAAATACAAAGGCAGTTCTAGGAAACATCGGGAGCTCAATGATGCTTTTGGAAATTCCAGGAGAACCGAAGAAAATCCATAAAAAGGAAAAATTCTATTGAGGTTTCCATGAAGACTCGAAGGTCAACGAAACAACACGATCAGCGAAGTTTTACAAATGAATGTTTCATGGAAAATGCAAAAAAAAGTTTTATGAAAAAAAATATCTGGAGCAGGATATTAATGAAAGAACATTACGTAAAAAAAATAAAAATAAGAAAAATACGGGAAGTCCTGCCCTTCTCAAAAAATTACGGCAGAAAGGATTTTTTTCTCATAAAAAATAAATAAATAAAAAATAAGTAAATAAAATAAAAAATCGCGTGAAAATACAAATCCTTGCAAAAACATCTATACAAACAAACAAACATACAAAAAAAGGTAATAGGAATACGAGCTCATCGAAACTTCATCAAGAACAAAGGACCAATTTCGCGCCAAAATTAAAGGGCGGGAACTGCACGCTACTTCCGGGTCCAATTCCTTGACCAGTGACGGATTTTTTTTCCTTTTTTTAAATCTTTGTTTGTTCTATGAATAATAATGATGGTGAAAATGGAATTCATTATGTGAATAGTAATATGGGAGAAAAGGATAAGAAAGATGATGATAATGATACTACTACTATGCATACTACGACTAATAATAATAATAATAATAATTTTGATAATTAAGATGATAAAGATAATAACAATAATAATGATAATCATCATTATTACTGATATTATCATAATAATAACAATAAAACTATAATGATAATGACTACTACTACTACTATTATTACCATTAATGATGACAGCAATAATAACGATAGCAATGAAATAATAATGATGATGAATGAAAATATAATAAATGTATTATAAGCCTCCAGTTAATAAGTATACATGTGGGGGGTATGTTTCATGTGTGTGAATCCGCATATGCGTGTGGATATGTGTGTGTGTGTGGAAATGTGTGTGTGCGTGTGTGTGTGTGTGTGGGTGGGTGTGGAAATGTGCGTGTGTGTGTTAGGATATGCGTGTGGATGTGCGTGTGCTAGTGCGCGTGTGGGAGTACATGTGCGTGTGGATATGTGTGTGGGAGTGCGTATGCGTGTGGGAGTACATGTGCGTGTGGATATGTGCGTGGGAGTGCATATGCGCGTGGATATGTATGTGGGAGTGCATGTGCGTGTGGATATGTATGTGGGTGTGCATATGCGTGTGGGGGTGCATGTCCGTGTGGATATGTGAGTGTGGATATGCATGTGGAAGTGCGTGTGCCAGTGCGCGTGTGGGAGTGCATGTGCGTTTGGATATGTGCGTGTGGATATGCGTGTGGATGTGCATATGCGTGTGTGCGTGTGAGAGAACCCCCCTCAGCCCGCCAGAAGCCGCCCCTAGCCACAGGACCATCGCACGGCGCCCACGGATCCCGCCAAGGAGCCCGAAGCCCGCGCAGGGGATCGACGTCGAGCGAAAAGGCGCCAGGATCCTCGGGTCGAAGCCGCGGCCGCCGCTCGACCAGGAAAGGGAGATGCTCGGGTCCCTTGAATCTCCAGGAAATTAGAAGCTGTGGCTAATAGGACGGCGGTTAATTAAGCTAATGGGATTAAATCAAGTCATTTAGTGGTCTAGGTGTAAGGCAATTAGATAAGTAGCAGATTTAAGTGTAAGGTAATTTTGTGATTTGATTTAAAAGAAATGTGTAATTAAGGTGTTAGGAAAACAAATGCTGTTGTGATTTTGTTTAAATACAAACAGAGAGTCAAATCATTGAGATATGAGGTAATTTAAGGATCTGACTTACAAAGCATGAAGCAATTGAATAATTAACTGATGCAAATCAAAGAGACACACAGTGATTATATAATTAAACCAGTGAAGTATGAAGTAACGCGGTGATTCAATTTGTAAGGCAAGAAAAGAGTTTTGTAATTCGAGTGAAGTGTGAGGTATTGCCGTGATTTCATTCATGAATCGCGGACCCACTCGGCGGTGCAGCAATTCTCACAGGGGGAGTCACTGGGCGAACCTCACCATGGGGCTCCTCGACGGGCTCTGTTTATAAGGGGTGATGTAATTTGGCCCCAGTGGCGGACACGCAGTCAGGGCGACCGCTGCCCGACATTACCGGATCGCCAAGTGCCGTTGTCTCACGGAACGCGCCCCCCCCCATCCCCCGCTCCTCTCTCTCCCCCTCCCCACCACCCTCACCCCCACTTCCTCCACCTTCCCCACTACCTTCACCCCCTCCTCCTCTCCCACTCTCGACCCCCACCATCACCTCCCCTTCCCCTCCCTCCTATCCCGACCCCCATTCTCACCCTTTTCCCTCCCCTTCCCCATCCACCGCTCCATTCTTCCTTCTGGTATGCAGAGAGAGACGGAGAATTAGAAAAAGAGCAAGAGAAAACGAGAGGGAGATAGATAGCTAGAGAGAGAGAGAGAGAGAGAGAGAGAGAGAGAGAGAGAGAGAGAGAGAGAGAGAGAGAGAGAGAGAGAGAGAGAGAGAGAGAGAGAGAGAGAGAGAGAAAGACGGACAGAAAACAGAGAGAGAGAGAGAGAGACAGACAAGAGAGAGAGAGAGGCTGAGTCAGAGAAAGAGACCAAGAGAGAGAGAGAGAGAACGAGGGGGGGCATGGACGGGGGAGAGGGGAGGGGGAAGGGGGGGGGGCGAAGCGGACAGCAGCCAGATGCGTAGATTCCCCCGCGGAAAGGTCAGCCATCATCGTTTACTTGTGTGGTCAAAGGTCAAGGGTGAAGGTCGGTGCGCGAGCGACATTTTACCCCTCTCCCCCCCCCTCCCTTCATCTACCCTTCCCTCCTTCACCCCCACCACTCTCCACCTCCCTCCACCCCGCCCTCTCCCAAACTTAGTCCTCCCCCCTTCCTCCTTCCCTCTCCCCTCTTCCTCCCCCATCCCCTCCCCCTCTCCCACATCCTCCCTCCCCCTCCTGTCCCTACCTCCCTTCCCCTCTCCCCCATCCCCCTTCCCTCTCCCCCTTCCTCCTCTCCCCCTCCCCCTTCCTCACCCCCTTCCCCCAAGCCCAACTAGCCCCACCGAGGAAGTAAACAGAGAGCGAGAGGAGAGAGGTCGAGGCACCACGTAATCTGCAGTCGTAAATGTAATCTGTGGAATCTGGAGCACGAGCTTGATTTTCGAAATTAACGAGTGGGTGTCTGCAAAGAAAGAAAGAAAAAAAAAATGAATGAAAAAGGACATAACTGTGGAAGTCTCTTTCTCTTTGTCTGTCTCTGTCTCTGTCTATCTGCCTTTCTATTTACCTCCCTGCCTGTCTATCTATCTATGTCTATATATATATATATATATATATATATATATATATATATGTATATATATATATATATATATATATATATATATATATATACATATATATATACATATATATATATATATATATATATATATATATATATATATATATATATATATATATATATATATATATATATATATATTCATGTATATATATATGTGTGTGTGTGTAACAATAACAACAATAATAATCATAAGAGTAGTAATGATAATGATCAGAAAAGCAATAATAACAGAAACAGTAATAATATCGACGATGAGGTTAACAAGAATAGTGATAATGGTGATGATAAAGATAATGAAATAATAGTAATAACATTAAAGATAATAATGATGATGTTGATGGTGACAATAATGATACCAATAATGATAAGGGTTATGATGATAGATGATAATGATATGATAATGATGATGATAATTATTATTTGAATAATGATATGATAGTGATAATTATAACTAAAATGATAATGATAAATGATAGCACTAAGGATGAAAATGATATGACCCATAATGGCGACAACGCGGACGTCGCCGCCCGCCCTCGCAGGTCCCCCTCGGGCAGGGCGCAGCGCGGCAGCCAACGGAACCCTGGAATTCCGGGCCGGCTCCTGGGGGCCTCCGTCCGTGTCAAGGGCTGGCTGGACCCTCTGACCTTGGCCGGAAGCTCCCTGGCGATGGTGTCATGGCAGGACCTCCGGGGATTTCCATGACAGACGTGCCGCGGCAGGAAAGCGTTCCTCGGTCGCCATCTTGTGAATGTCCGAGGCGAGGACGCGGTCTTGGGCTCCGGGAGGAGTGGACGCCGTCGGGAGGCCCTTCCGGCGGGAGGAGACCGCCCGGGGAAGCAGGTGGGGACGCCTCGGAGCAGATTTGAGCTACGAAGAAGGACCTAAAAAAATGAATGACTGGGAAGAGTCAGCAGAAGAGGATTCCATAGAGTGGCTGAAGAAGGGAGGCAGAGAGGGGCTTCTGGAGCCAGCCGAGGGTGCAGCAGGAGGCAAGAGCAGCGCAAGAGACAAAACGGGCTGAGCGCAGCTTCCCAAGGAGCGGCGTCGGGTTCTCAGCGGTAGGCCTGGGACGAGGCGGCAATGCCAGGCGTAATAAGATCTTAGAAAGTGGGGACTAAAGGGCGGGACTCGCCGAAGCTACGAAGAAAACATGTGTGATAATAACGAAAGGCAGAGAGAAAGGGCAAAGGAGCAAGAATGAAGAGAACGACAGAAAAAGTGAGGCAGAAAGTAGGAATGATGTCGAACTAGAGGAGGCGCTGGACGGGCTCAGGAACGGGAAAGGCGTCCCTTCAGGAGGAGCAGAGCAGACGAAGGAGCGGTGCCAGGGAGGATGGCGTATCCTGGGGCGTCGCTGGCCAGCAAGGATGAGAAGGGAAGAGCGGTCGCCCAGCTGCAATTTCAGCAATATTGTGTTTTTTTTTGGGAACAGAAGGAACGCAAAAAGAAATAAAGGGGGAAGAAATAACAGCTGAGTGAAAAGATTATGCAGCTGAGCATTCAGAGAACGGATACCAAGCAGATCCAAGACTGCAAGAAGGCAACTGGCATGGTCCTCTCTGACTCTTCTTGAGGAGGTCTGGATGCTTGTTCTTCAGTGAAATGCAGATACTGTTGTAGACGTTCAGACACCACGCCACGCTTCAGCCTCTTGTTGGTCCTCGGGGAAGTCCCCCTCTCGTGGTTCTTCTCCGCCAGGTCGTGTGGCCGTAGTTCTCAGGTTATAACTGCTGGTCCTGATGCTTTCATATCTGCAGCTACACATATTGTATTACCCGTTCTAGCAGGATTAAACATGTTTTCTCTCGTGGTGTCAGCTTGTCTTGACCTATTTCGATGAGCTTAAGTGTAAGAAGATCCAGAGAGAACACTGAAAAGGATCTTACGGTCGGCGAATGAGCAGCATGAAGCGGGGGACTTGGAGCTCTGTGAAGACGTCGAACTACCAAGTGGGCGAAGAGCGAGGCGAGGAAAAGGCTGCCCTTAGAATCACGAAAGTGTACGAGATAATGCATCTAAGAACATAATTGGGCAGATTGGACATCAAGAGAAGGGGAAGGCAGGTGAGGATTGGCCATCTTCAAGGGCTGCTCGGAGTCGAAAGAAAGGAGCTTTGGCAAGTGGCTTCGGAGAGACGAGAAGAGCTGAAGGCAGAGGAGCAGGAAGGAGTACTAGGATATAAGGAAGAAATGCCAGAGGGAGTGAAACTAAGAAATACCAGAGGGAGTGAAACTAAGAAATACCAGAGGGAGTGAAACTAAGAAATACCAGAGGGAGTGAAACTAAGAAATACCAGAGGGAGTGAAACTAAGGAGAAGATCGTAAAGAAAGGAACCTTGGAAGACGAAGGAATCGCACGAGCAGGTCTTCGGGTACAAGAGAAGAGCTGGGAATGATTGACAAGGATGAGGCTGGAGGAAGAAGCAGAAGGCCTATGGAGCGCGTCCGAAGGCCACTCGCTGAGTACCAGTGTCGTCAGAATGAGGACCGACCAGACAGAAGAAGAACCAGCGTAGAATGTGCAAATCATGAGACGAGGGACTCCATTCAGTCTCAGAAAAGGGGAATCTGGCAACTTACCCCGGACTATGGAGCACTCCGATTCATCTTTCCTTTTTTTATTTCAATCAGCTGATCCTTGGCATTTCTGTCTACTTGAGTCCGGAACTTCTAAAACTTATATACCATATTTATCTATGTATTTGCACCTCTTCATTATCTTTTCTCAACATATTTAGTGAATCAGAGTACCCCAGAGCCCGGAAGGAGTTGCCAGTTTGTTCTTTTTTTTTTTTGGATATAACGGCTGAATGCAGCGAATTACGCTAAACCGGTTCACGAAAAGACACGACAAGGAACAGACGCAGAGAAACCGTATGAACCCCAAGCAAGACACATCCGGCCGGTTTTTTGAAATTGTGCGAGGTCCGACCCGGAGAATATTCAGAAATACAGACATGCATATACAGAAATAAATGCATATCTGTCCATACATCTGATAGATAAACACCAATCTATCTATTTGCCCGATATGCATGTCTATACTGATATGCATCTATTTAGGCGAATATGCTTTGGGTCGAGCTTCGCACAATTTGAACAGACCGGACGATAGGAAAAGAAAAGGTGAACTTTCCCTGGAACAAACGGACCCCATGACTGCGTATGAACAACTCGATATGCTTGTCTTACGGCCGGTTTGTTAAAATTGTGCCAGGCCCGACCCAATGAATTTTCAGAAATACAGACGCAGAAATAAAGGTACATTTGTCTATATATCTGATAGATATACATTTAACTATCTATTTACCCGGTTGATATGCATGTCTAGACTGAGGAATGTGCATTTGTTTCTTTATTTATGCATGTCAAGTATATGAATATTCTTTGGGTCGGACCTCGCACAATTCTAGCAAACCGGCAGATGGAGGAGGAGAAGGGGGAAGGGGAGGGGGTGGAGGAGGAGAAGGGGATGGAGGAGGAGAAGGGGGAAGGGGAGGGGGTGGAGGAGGAGAAGGGGGTGGAGGAGGAGAAGGGGGATGGGGAGGGGGTGGAGGAGGAGAAGGGGGTGGAGGAGGAGAAGGGGGTGGAGGAGGAGAAGGGGATGGAGGAGGAGAAGGTGGTGGAGGAGGAGAAGGGGATGGAGGAGGAGAAGGGGGAAGGGGTGGAGGAGGAGAGAAGGGGGGAGAGAGGTGGAGGAGGAGAAGGGGGAGGGGGAGGGGGTGGAGGAGGAGGAGGGGGAGGGGGAGGGGGTGGAGGAGGAGGAGGGGGGAGGGGGAGAAGGGGGAGGAGGGGGTGGGGGAGGAGGAGGAGAGGGGGGAGGGGGTGGAGGAGGAGAAGGGGGAGGGGGAGGAGAAGGGGGAGGGGGAGGGGGGAGGGGGTGGAGGTGGAGGAGGAGAAGGGGGAGGGGGAGGGGGTGGAGGAGGAGAAGGGGGAGGGGGAGGCAATGGAGGAGATGGAGAGGGGAGAGTGAGAGACGAAGCGAGAGCAGGCAATAATCATACTATATGTAACATAATTACGATGATAAGGATGATAGGAATGGCAGTAAGGATAATGACAATAACTCCTGATAACGATAATATCAGTTCTGAAATTGATACTAATACTAATACCAGTAATAGTGATTACAAAAATTATAATAATATTGCTTGTAATGATAATAATGGTAATGATACTAATGACAACGAAATAACAATTGTTGTTATTATCATTATTCTCATTTTGACAATTATATCAATAGCAAGGATAACAGAATTGAACTGAAGAACAAAGCAACGAAAATGAGAATGAAAAGAAAAATATAGGTGAAGAAAAAGGAATAAAAAAAGAGGAGAGACAAAATCCGAAGACTAAGAACAGGAGAACAAAAGCAAAGAAAGAACATCGAATAAAGCTTAAAAACAAACAAAAAAAAAGAAAAGAAAAAAAAGGAATTAAAAAATGAGAGAGAAAGACCGTAACGGAAACCCAAGAACAAAAAACAAACAAACAGAACAAAGCAAGGAAAAGAATAGAGAATAAAGAATAACGAAAACCCAAGAACAAAAAAAAAAAAACAGAACAAAGCAAGGAAAAGAATAGAGAATAAAGAATCAAAAAGCAAAATAGAGAGAAAAGAGAGAATATATAAAGGCAGAAAGAGCGAGGTAGCGTCCTTTGGCACTCGGCGCCGCCCCAGATCGCGGCGTTTGGACAATGACATGACAGAACGCCCACGACCTCCCTCATATTTGCTGACACGGGAGGGCGGGGCCGAGGGCGGAAGGGGAGAAAGGACACGGGTGGAGAAGCGGGAATAAATGACACGGATGGAGAAGTGGGAATAAATGACACGGATGGAGAAGTGGGAATAAATGACACGGAAGGAGAAGTGGGAATAAATGACACGGAAGGAGAAGTGGGAATAAATGACACGGATGGAGAAGTGGGAATAAATGACACGGAAGGAGAAGCGGGAATAAATGACACGGAAGGAGAAGTGGGAATAAATGACAAGGAAGGAGAAGCGGGAATAAATGACACGGATGGAGAAGCGGGAATAAATGACACGGAAGGAGAAGTGGGAATAAATGACACGGATGGAGAAGTGGGAATAAATGACAAGGAAGGAGAAATGGGAATAAATGACACGGATGGAGAAGTGGGAATAAATGACACGGAGGGAAAATAGGAATACAAGAGAAATGGGAAGAAATGACACGGAAAGAGAAATAGGAATAAATAACACCGAGAGAAGTGAGAATAAATGACACGGAAAGAGAAATAGGAATAAAAGACAGGGAAAGAGAAATAGGAATAAATGACAAGGAAAGAGAAATAGGAATAAATGACACGGAAAGAGAAATAGGAATTTATGACAAGGAAAGAGAAATAGGAATAAAAGACAAGGAAAGAGAAATAGGAATAAAAGACAAGGAAAGAGAAATGGGAATAAATGACACCAAGAGAAATAGGAATAAATGACACCAAGAGAAGTAGGAATAAATGACGCGGAAAGAGAAACGGGGAGACCTGACACGAAAGATCAGCTG
>NC_091590.1:25267798-25270298 GCF_042767895.1 Penaeus vannamei | reverse complement strand
ACATAGATTCATGCATATTCGAATTCAAAGACGGAAAGAATTAATAGATACATGAATTCACAGATGATAAGATCCACAGATATGTATGTCTATGTATATACCAATTCAAAAACAAAAGATTCATAGATATATAGATTCACAGATTAATAAATGTTAGGATCCCAAAGTAGGTTTAATTTCATCATCTATATCTATCAACTTTATTTTTCTTATTCTAGGACATTATCAATTTGCAAAAAAATAATCAATTTCCTGATTTTTATGCTATTTTTGTTTTATTCTTTGTGGTGTAGACTAGTATGCTATTAATTCACAGACAGATTCAACGATTCACATATAACATGAAGAATCATATTTGTATTCATCATATACGGTAATAAATTCAAACATATTATGTAGATTTATTGATATTCAGATTCTGCATATAGCTTCATATATCTTATATTAATTCATAAAATTCAGATTCTCTATATAGCTTCATATATCTTATATCAATTCATAGATTCATAAATTTCAGATTCTCTATATAGCTTCATATATCATATTAATTCATAAATTCATAAAGTTCAGATCCTTTATATAGCTTCCTATATCTTATATGAATTCATAAATTCATAAAATCGCCTCTGCATACACTTATAAAACAAGGATTTCATAAGACACAGATTCTACATATAGCTTCCTATATCTTATACTAATTCATAAATTCATAAAATCGCCTCTGCATACACTTATAAAACAAGGATTTCATAAAGTTCAGATTCTCTATATAGCTTCCTATATCTTATATCAATTCATAAATTCATAAAATCGCCTCTGCATACAATTATACAACAAGGATTTCATAAGCCACAGATTCCTTATATAGCTTCACATATCTTATACTAATTCATAAATTCATAAAATCGTCTCTGCATACATTTATTAATTCATAAATTCATAAAATCGCCTCTGCATACACTTATAAAACAAGGATTTCATAAAGTTCAGATTCCTTATATAGCTTCACATATACTAATTCATAAATTCATAAAATCGTCTCTGCATACATTTATTAATTCATAAATTCATAAAGTTCAGATCCTTTATATACCTTCCTATATCTTATACTAATTCATAAATTCATAAAATCGTCTCTGCATACACTTATAAAACAAGGATTTCATAAGACACAGATTTAGGCGAGACACGAAGCGAGACTGAATCACAAAACAAAAGACAAAAGGGATTATACGACAAGTCATCGCCTTGTCATTTCCTCGTCGATGCCGCTTCGCTCTCGTAAATGTCAGGCGATGGATATGCTCGGGTTCCTCGCTCGCACACGCGTCAATATATGCGTGTGCGTGTGTGTCCGTGTGTGTCCGTGTGTGTGTGTGTGTGCGTGTGTGTCCGTGTGTGTCCGTGTGTGTGTGTGTGTGTGTGTGTGTGTGTGTGTACATACGGTATGCATACACACATACATACATACACACACGCGTCAATATATGCGTGTGCGTGTGTGTGTACATACGGTATACATACACACACACACACACACACACATACACTCACACACGCGTCAATATATGCGTGTGCGTGTGTGTGTGTGTGTGTACATACGGTGTACATACACACATACATACATACACACATACACTCACACACGCGTCAATATATGCGTGTGCGTGTGTGTGTACTTACGGTATACACACACATACACACACACACACACATACACTCACACACGCGTCAATATATGCGTGTACGTGTGTGTGTGTGTGCGTACATACGGTATAAACACACACACACACACACACACACACACACACACACACACACACACACACACACAAACACACAAACACATACACACACGTCAATATATGCGTGCGTGTGTGTGTATTCCGTATGTACACACACACACACACACACACACACACGTCAATATATGCGTGCGTGCGTGTGTGTGTATTCCGTATGTACACACACACACACACACACACACACACACACAGGTAGATAGATAGACAGACATAGATAGGTAACCACAACATAACCGTGTCATATGACGTATGACTCAATACCATGCCTACGTCCAATGCACCGATGCACTGACTAACTGTGTAGATTATACCGCACGGCGATTAATATGAATTAATTACAAGTTCATTAAAGCAAGGAACATTTCCACTGCGCGTCAAAGTCTGACACACTTTCTTTATCGGATTTCTTAGAGAAAGTCTTGTGAGTCTTTGTGAGTCTTAATAGTGAGGATGATGATGAAGATGATATACGATGATAATGATGATGGTGATGGTATTAATGATGATGATACTAATGACATTGCTGATGAGGATAATGATGATGATAACAGCTATCACGGTAGGAATGAAATGATGATGAAGATGATATTAATGATGATGATACTAATAGCACTGCTGATGAGGATAATGATGATGATAACAGCTATCATGGTAGGAATGAAATGATGATGATGATGATATTAATGATGATGATA
>NC_091590.1:25227997-25237997 GCF_042767895.1 Penaeus vannamei | reverse complement strand
ATTACGACTGCACTTTTACACACCTTACAAACAGCACCACTCCAAGGCTCCACATGTCCACACGGTTGGTGTACGACAAGGGACCAAAATCCAGCAGTTCTGGGGCTATGTAAGTTGGGGTGCCACAGAAGGTGGTCATCTGGCTGGCATCTGCAGCAAACTTGGACAGGCCAAAGTCTGTCAGCTTGATGCGCGTGAATTCCTCATCTGAGCCGAGGAGGACATTTTCTGGCTGTGAAAGAGAGAAAAAAATAAACATCCGAATCACAGTAAATAATTGGATAAAGACAATAAAAAGATAAGACACAAGTTAATCAGTGAGGGCATTCTCTGGTTTCGGACTGATGAAATGTGAGCACTAACTGCAATCTGCTAGGTGTGTGGCCTGTAGGCTGGATGCACGCAACCACTTGTGTGCCGTGACAAGACTTTAGTCCTCCCCTTTGCAATGTTATTTTCTCTTTTTATGCACAAGTATTTATAGCTTTCTTGCAATTTTCCAAAGTCCATATTAGTCATTTGATTTGCTTTATCTAGATGGTACAAGACTGATGTCCTTGCACAAACTTCATATCATCCTTCTAGGTAGTCCATGTCTCATTGCAAGAAAAACAACAATAAGTAACATTTTGTTATTTGTGTAATTTTACTGCTTTTCTTGTAACATTCATTTTTCTGCAATAAAACTTCCACTGCTGGTCACAGAGGCCATGAAGAGGATGCTGAGCACAGAAATGGCCTCCTCCCTGGAGCCGGCACTCCTCCAGTCAAGGCTCACAGATGTTACATTCCACACTTGTTTGTCGATGGAAATAAAGTAGAGCCCCTTTCTAAATGCTAAATGAGTCTTGTCACCCTCCAAGAGGTTTGTGCACTCATGGCGAGTCTTTCCTGATGCCCTGGCCTTCGGCTGAAATACTTACGCAGCCCTCATGCCAAATCATTCTAATGGAAGGGGTTAAGCATCGTAACACGTCACCTGGACTATGAAGCACTAGTATAACACAAATCAAAATAGTAATCAATTCAATCAATAATAGCAGGGCTGTATAACAATAACAATAATAATTACATATGTATCAATAGTATTTACTACTATTTTTATTATCATTATATTCATCATAATCAAATAACAAATACATAAATACAATAATAATGATACTAACAAAACAAGATTCATACCATGATAATAATAATCAGCAATTGCAATTCTGTAATTTCTAAAATGACTGTGATTATTATACCAACAATGACAGAAAACAACAACCCTGCTGACATAAGACATCCACATTCAGGTACCTTAATATCCCTGTGTGTGATGTTCTTCCTGTGCAGGTACTGAACTGCGAGTGCCAACTGATAGAAGTAAAATTTGACAGTCGACTCAGGCAGTCTGCGGTTAGAGGCCAGCCTGTCAAACAGCTCCCCACCCTCAGCAAGCTCCATCACAATGTAGATTTTTTCTGGAGTATCGATCACATCCTGAAGCCTGATGATGCATGGCTGCCGAGGAGGAAATAGTTGGAATGTTAAGTTACATCATCTGGGATTTGTGGCTCTTACTCATTTCTTTTTTTATATAGAACACATAGCATTGGGAATCTATTAAAAGGAGGAGGAGGAGGAGGAGGAGGAGGAGGAGGAGGAGGAGGAGGAGGAGGAAGAGGAGGAGGAGAGGAGGAAGAGGAGGAGGAGAGGAGGAAGAGAAGGAGGAGGAAGAGGAGGAGGAGGAGGAAGAGGAGGAGGAAGAGGAGGAGGAAGAGAAGAGAGGAGAGCAGAAAAGAGATAGAAGAGAAGAGGAGAGAGAAAAGAGAAGAGCCAGGAACCGAGAGAGACACGAGACCCTTAGAAGCCACAAGTCCTCCCACACCAAATGCGACTCACGTGGTCCACTGATTGCAGAAGTTTGATTTCATTGTTGATTGTGTTGATATTATTGAGGACAATCTGACTGCCTTTCTTCCTGAGGATTTTGACAGCACAGCGTTCGAGAGTGTCCTGTGAGGCGAGAGAAAGCCACCAGGGTTACGAAGGCTATTTGATTATCAAATATTGCTTCTATTCTATTTGTTATGATCATTGTATATGTTATTGTTAATGTCTTTGGTACTGCTATAACTATTTTTGATAGCATCATCTTTTGGAAGATTCAATGACATAATCATGTTTCTCTAAGGTTTCATTTCATTATATATCCTAATCCTTATCAATATTGTTACTATCTATCATAATACATATTTCATCATCATCATTATTTTGTATGCAAATATATTTAACACCATTCATTCCTATAACCTACAACTAATCAACTTGTTCCTTCTATCAAAATAATCACCACTATCATTATCACTTTCAACTTTATTATCTATATCATTATCACTATCTTTCTCTTTTTCTACAATTTTATTGATGTTTTTATTCTTTTTCTTTTCTTTTCCCCTACCTGCTTGTATGCCAATCTGACTTCCCCGAAGGTGCCTTCACCCAATTTCTTCGACATAGTGTACAACTGCGTCAACTGCGGGGGGTAATTGCTGTCGTCGTTTTGCAGGCAGTCGTAGAACACAAATACTGGTAAGATGAGAATCCAAATTCATGTTTCTAGATGCATTTTTTTCTTTCTAATTGATATTCATGTATACAAATGCTCATTTCCATTTCATTCATGATTGATGTTCATGTTTAGATGTATACTGTTTTTCATTCTTCATCATTCTTTTATCTTTCTACTTTTGCCATTTCCCATTTTTCGTGATAATAGTCACTGGCATTGACTTAGTAACTGATAAATGATTCATGTAAAGTTCTCAAAACAAAAATGAAAAAAACTACCACAAAGAAAAATACTCACAATTATGAACAAAAGGAAGAGAAGAACACCCAAAGCACAAAGCATTTCTGATCAGTTAAACTCTCCTCCCTCAGCTCTGAATAAATCTTTTACAAGAGAAACAATTCCTAAAGAACAAAGACAAAAACAAAAGAAAAGAAAATGTCTTTCAACATGCACACAAGAAAAAAATATAAAACAAGAGTTCAAGGTTATTACTTTTCTTCAATTCTTGTCGTTTTTCCATCCCTTCCTCTTCTATCTACTTAGAATAACTGTTCTTTAGAAAAGGACTTTTGCATTAACAGTAAGCAAGATTCTGCCAGAAGAACAAGAAAGAAGAAGCCCCCTGAAGAACAGATTCATTTTACTTCCATGAGCAACTGAGATCTGGGCAGTGTCATCACCTGAGTCTCTTCCCCTTACTCTCCATTTCCATCTCTTCAACTAATATAAAACAATAATAAACAAAAGAAAGAAAGAAAGAGAAGAAAAAACAAACTAAGAGATATGTCCTTCCCTATTTGCATGCACTAGTGAAACTTTTCTATTGATCTGCAAGACAGCTTTCATCCCCCTCCTTCTTCCCTCCCAACTCTATGTCCCCCTCTTCCAAACACATGTAATTAATGAAAATACAAATAGACAAATAGATAAATGCACCTTTTTTATTGGCATGTGCAAGTGAGATCTCATCATTGTTCTGCAGAACGACCTTCTTCCCTCTCCCGACCTGCTTCTTGTTGACAAAAGTACCATTGCATGACAGGTCTTCCAGCAGGACCACTTCATTGCCGATATTGGTCTCTCGACTCACTCTGTAAAAGTAAGGGGGGCAGGGAACAAGGAGAATGAATTAATGAAAGAATGAATAATAATAATAATAATAATAACAACAACATCCTAAAGATGATAAAATCTGCTATCTGCCATTTACCATTCTTGCCACCCTTGTTAAGCCAGGTTAACCCATTGCCGCCGGGTGGCACGTACGTACATGCCATGGCTGTTGTGGACCAAACGCCGGGGGCATCATGTCATGCCCATTCCCGCGCTACTGGCTCGTTGGACGGAGGTTGTTTTTCTCCGGTAGTAGCGACTTCATTTATATGGTAAAGATTTTAGGCTATGGCACCTAAAGTGAAAGTAAACCTTAAAAATTTTAATATTTTTATATATTTTAGCAAAATAAAAGCTTTTAGGTGCTAAATGTCCCTCGCAAACTACCGATCGAACCGGGCGCAAACAGGGGAAACTGCTGATGCGCGCCAAAAGCCTGTGCATACATCAACTTGCCAAAATTTTTACCCGTCGGCGATGGGTTCAGATGAAACTTTTTCCAAACTGACCACACCAATTTATCATTCCTAGTGGCCATCAATTATCTGTCGTTATAATAACCATTACCATATATTCAATGATATTTTGTAAATATATATCCATTCTATACAAATCCTCCAGCATATCTTTCAACTACAAATAATGCCATGCATATATTGGTCTTTGATATTTCAAGAATTTTTGTTTCTTGCACGACAGAGACAACAGAAATATATATCTATAACAGTGATATGTGTATCTATATGTGAAAATAGTAAAAAGACAATACACATCAGGTGACTGTATGATGCATTATAGTACACTTGACAGAAGGGAAACAGAGAGAGGGAGGGATTGCGGTTCACCGTAATTAACACTTTGACTACTCTAAACAACCTACATTTCATTCACAAAAAAAACAACAACAAGACAAGACAAGAAAGACGAGGTCCTACAGTGGGTATCGGGGTATGGGAACAGTATAGTGTGTAAGGATGTCGAAAGCTTGGCAGAGAGAGACAGATTTATTAACATTGATATCATTCATGGCAAATAAAACTTAAGGGGTTCATATATCTTGCATATGTAAGATGAAGGGAAGGATAAAGAGAAGGAGGAGGAGAATAAAGAGGAGGAAGAGCAGAATATGGAGGAGGAGGAGGAAGAGGAGAATAAGGACGAGGAGGAGGGAGAGGAGAATAAGGAGGAGGAGGAGGAAGAGGAGAATAAGGAGCAAGAGGAGGAGGAGGAGGAGGAGGTGGAGGAAAGGGAAGAGGAGAAGGAGGGTATAACTATAATCATCAAATATAAATATAACCAGACAACATAAATCACAAAATAACAATCACAACACCAGATAATACCAACCTCTTATACAGCCACTCACCGAAAGTGTATTTTTGAAATGGCCGGCAAAAGTGAATTGTCAAAATGGTCCCTTGTGAATTGGTGGTCAGCGTCTCCTCTACCAAAAGTGTAAGAGTTCTTGCTCAAGTCTGGTGGAAGAGAAAAATAAAATTAAAAAGACACAATTGATACTGATGATGATGATGATAATAAAAATAACAATGATATTCGTGAAAATACTATTGTTAATGTTGATTACTGACTAACCGATGAGGTTGATGATGACAACAGTAATAATGAGGAGCAGGTGGAGGCAGAGGTGAAGGAAAGGGGGAGGAGGAAGAGAAAGTAAGAGGAAGACTTGGGGGTAGAGAAAAAAGAGAATAAGGAGGAACTGGAGATGGAGGAGGTGAGGGGTAGGGGAAGGAGACAAAAAGATGGCAGACAGAGATGCTGAAGCTTCGAATTAACATAAAAAAAAAAAAAAAAAAAATCAGTGTTATTACAACTATTACTCCTACTTTTATTAATAATAATTAGGAAAAAGCAAGTCTGGAAAAAAAAACTTACTATAAACTGAGACATTTTCTCTGACAGAGAGTAGTCGGCCCCAGACATTCTCTATATCAGCCAATTCATACTCTGACTGGCTTGCCACCTCCTGCGTCTCGCGCCAGCCCTGGGGGGGAAAGAGAAAGAAACTGTATTTGGGAGTTTGTGTAATAATGTCAGTTTAATAAGTCCTAATTCTTGTTTTTAGCATATTGTAAAAACCTTAATTTTAATTTTTTCCCCTTATCTTTTCCACTATAAATATAATGAACTTGATGTATCCCAATGCTTACACTTACAAACAAAATTGTTTAAACTGAAGACTCTTAATCTTAAAAATTAATGTATGAAGTTTCAGAAGTAAAATTAAGGTCACATGCTTAAAGACATTGTAGAATCCAATCTTCGAAGCACAAAATCCTCTACTAAGGAATAATAAAGCAAAAAATAAACTGGCATACCAAAGTCACACTAGAGGATAAGAACATTATGTTTATGAAACTTGCAGTCCTTAATTTACATTAAGACTTCCTACAAGCGCAAAGATTCTGGCATAAGATAATTGTGTTAAGAACTGAATTGCATTATACAATTTCATCAAGCATATGGACATAAGTAATAATCGTGCTTCATAGGCCTACATTTCTGTTGCCTGAATTTTTGACTGACAAGAGACTTTTGTCTCTTCGCTGAACTACGCAAAGAGTGGGAGCCCTTCCCACCCTCTCTCTTTCTTTCTTTTTTTTTTTCTTTTTTTCTTTCTCTCTCTATCTCATGCGCTCCTTTTGGTTTGCCAACTATTGCCAGAGTAAGGAGAGAGTAGGCCGCAGCATCGCTACATGTTTAGACCCTTGGTAAACAATTGTGGGGGGACTTTGACTTGGTGTAATAATTCTGATCATATAAAAGCATTATTACACAGGTCTTTTACAAGCATTATATTTGTTTTTTCTCAATATTCACAAAATCTTCTTACCTATAATTACCTTTCTATGAATCAAAAACCTTTGAAAACTGGTGCAATAGATGCAACAGCAATCACATACACATTCTGTGGGGTTAAGGACAAAAACACAAATTTATGAATATATTATTGGATACAGAAATATATAAACAAAAAGTGGATGCTTCAAAGACAACCATATTCGGATGCTTTGGAAAACAACCACATTCATCTGTCCTCTCGCACCAATTGCTACAGCCTCTAGCTCCGCACCTAATGGCTCTCCGGCAAAGGCAAGCCCAGGATCATTATGAATAGAACTGCAAGAAGCGCCCCCATGGCCCCTGTGCTCCACACTCCAGCAATCGCTAACAAATTCCTCGCAAGTAAACTCTGCAATGAATTCAGCCTCCCAAATAACCCTTTTCAATCAGGTAGGCCTATGAAAATTTGTCGTTGGATGACATCTCTTGAAAAGCAACGAAAGTAAGGTACAACATAAAACAGGATAAATGGTGACACTTATTAATATAGAGGATGCTGGTAAGGACTTAGAAATAATACAAAAATAAGTTTAAAAACCTATCAAGTTTCCATGACAACTATTGCATTTAATTAAACTTAAAATGCATTTATTCTTCAGCTATATAACACTAACAAAAGAATTGACAGCAATCTTTCTATATCTTCCAAAGAGAATGGAATTTATGAATACATTATACATCTATAATTCCGAAAAAAAAAAAAAATGAAAACAAATTTGCTTCCTTTCTAAACTCGTCTTATTTCATACCAAAAGCATCATCAATCTCACCTGCGTGCTTGCTTGGCTGTTAGGAAAAGCATCCATCTTGCCTCCCAGTAGTGAATTTTAACAAACGAATTACGGGAATTGGGAGAAAATGGGATAAAAGGGAAGAGGCGAGGCACACATCAGCTTCGTCTTGCACCACGATCTCCTTAGCACGGCCGCGCTGTTGCCAAATCTTTATAGTAAATAAGGTTTAATTTTGTTTTCATCACCGATAGGACTTTTTTCCCAATATTACTGCAAGGATAAGATTTTATATAATTCAGTTGTTTGTTACTGTAATGGATTCAAATACAAACATTTTGACATTCAGTGATCTGTATTCCAGCTTTTTGAAATTTGGCACAATTTTCCTTCCCGCTAAAATAATCAAAAATTGAAATATATTGTTTATTTCATATCTTCATCTAAGTTTTCTCTAACGCATCTTTCTCATTACTTCCTGTCATCATAAACGCTATAAACTATCTAAGTTTCATTTTCCTAAAAACATTATTACTATCAAGTGTTTATATATATCTATATAGCTCGCAAGTTTGAAATGGCTGATCTATGCGCTTCACAGAAAATTCGAGGGTGACTCTTTACTGGTTAGTGTATATATCTCATGCAGAAAATAGTTTAGAAGAATCATTTTATGTACTTTTCTTAAGGAGAGTGTTCCATATTTTGTTAAAAGGAACAGTTTTTTTTTTGTAAGTGTAAATGTTTTATGGGTGTAACTATGACATAAAATGTACCTCTTCTTTCTGTTTTTTTTTTTTTTTTTTTCTTTACTGAACTGGACGCCTCTGTTTCAGTTGTTCCTTCCCCATTTCCCTCGAATTGGCGCCCCTTTCCTTCTTTCGGTGCCACTTTCCCTTTCCACAGGTGCCCTTTTCTCTTTAATCTATTTTTTTTCTTTAAGTGGAGCCCATCTTTTGAAGCCACTCGTATTCCTTTTCCCTTCCACTTATGTTCCAATCTCCCTTCGATTTCTGCCGAGTCTCCAAATTGGTGTCTTCTTCCTGAATGTGACGCTCCCTCCCCTTCCAATGGGGTCCCTTCTCGCTTAAATGGCTGCCTCCTTTTAATTAATTTAGGAGCCCCATTTTCCCTTTCACTAATGCTTCTCTTTCCTTCCGTTGGCGCCTTTTCTCAATTAAAATGGTGCGTCCTTTCCCTTCAAACATTGTCCTTTTCTCTTCCTTCGCTGTCTCTTGTTGGTGTTAGCTGTCCCTTATTGGTATCCCTTATTTCTTCTCTTTTAGCGTTCCTCTTACCTTTGCCTCTTTTCGTTTCCAAGTGTGCTCATTCCCCTTTCAGTGGTGCCCCTTCTTATTCATTCGGTGTCTCCTTCTCGGATAATTGATGCTTTTCCCTTCCATTTGAATTCTTTTCCGTTCCTTTGACACCCCTTTTCCTTCTACTAATGACCTTTTCCTTTAATTTAGGTTCCCCTTTTCCTTCCACCAGTGATTCGTTTCCCTTCTAATGTTGTCTCTCCTAAAATTTCTTAAAAAGAAAAAAAATTATGGAGAGTTGTAGTTTTCTGTAAGGCGCTTATTGCCACTTGTTTATATCGATGTACATACACACACACACACACCAACACACACACACGCACTCACGCATAAACACACACACACACACACACACACACACAGACACACACACACACACACACACACACACACACACACACACACACACACACACACACACACACATACACACACATACACACACACACACACACACACTCTCTCTCTCTCTCTCTCTCTGTCTCTCTCTCTCTCTCTCTCTCTCTCTCTCTCTCTCTCTCTCTCTCTCTCTCTCTCTCTCTCTCTCTCTCACACACACATACACACACACACGGAGAAATGCTATGGAGTCAACACCTTAAAAAAAGGATGTAAACAAACTGGAGAGATTTCAAAGAGCAGCCACAGATAGGCACCAACTCGAAGAGATACGAGCTTCGAAGATAGACTAAAGAAAATAGGACTTACTACTTTGGAAGAAAGAAGGAAAAGGGGGGACATGATTATGCTGTTCAACTATATTACAGGAAGAGTGAAGACAAAGATGATTTTATAATTTTGAGCACAGGAAGGACGAGCGGACACAGTAAAATGTTGAAAAAATAAAAAGAGACGATAAAGATGTCAAAAAGTCCACTTTCCCAAGAAGTACTATTCATAGGCGTAAAAAACGGGAGGCAGTGAGGGGGGAGGGGGTGGAGGGGTGTGACCGGACAATCTCTTGAATGGAGGGGGCGGGACCCAACTTCTACCGCCCCCCCCCCCACTCCTTAACAAACAGCGCAATTCCTTAGTTACTCCGTTGTTGAGAACACTGACCACCTGGCCCTGCAGCTGAGAGGGCTGCCATGGCCGAGTCTGGTGTTCAAAATTTTATAACTATTATGTCAAATATCTAAATAAAGATGGCATACATTTACCGCAGATATTAATGAGTTTATATCTTTCAACCTGTTGATATTCAGGATTTTCCGGGGTATTCGCCCCCTGGTCCCAGCCGGACCATTGCCCCTAGACTCCGCCAGGGGCCTGCAGCCCCCAGGACCCCCGGCTATTTTGGAGGGGAACCTGCATTGCCCTCCACTTCAAAATACCTCCCTACTCCTATGCTATTGGTACAAATAACGTAGTCTGTGTACTAAAAATGCGTATCCAAAAAATATGCGATAATTTAA
>NC_091590.1:25195497-25220497 GCF_042767895.1 Penaeus vannamei | reverse complement strand
AAAAAAAACTGGCATCTCACTGTGGAATTATCAGATTTTCCAATTTTCTTTTGAGAGAGAGAGAGAGAGAGAAAAAAAGTATAATTTTGTAAAGCTGTAAAAGATATTTCTTGCAGTTTTCAAACATTCCAGACATGTATTAGTATTGATAAAAAAGAGAAAATGAATCAGTGTACTCCAGAGTCTGAGGTGCTTTGCCATTTCTTTCTTTCTTGAGATTGGGTGCCTTGTAATGGAAGTGCCGAGGAAAAGGTAGGGACATAGGCTGGGAGTTAGGGAGGTGTGCTTGGCAGTTGGTCGGTGTTTATGTTGGTTGGTTGGCGGATGAGTATGGGTTTAGGTAGCTAGGTAAGGAGCTATTTAGGCTGGGAAGTAGATAGGGTTGTAGCTGTTTAGCTTAGAGGTATGTATATAGGCAAGAAGGTATTGTAGGTTGTTGAATGAAGTAAAGTAAGATTTCCACACAGTGAATAGAATAAGTTACTTTTTTATATACAAACTGTATTTACAATTATCAGTTATCTGTCCTTTTTCCATCTCTAGAAATCACTTTTTACATGTCATTCAGGAAATATGTGTTTCACAACAATGAAAGAAATGATTTCTCCTAACAGAAATTATTATTTTTTTTTACATCAGATAAGAATAAATGGAATAATCTATTCTACAGCTTTGTAACAAAAATAAATCTTTCCTATGTGTAAACAGAAGGAACCTCTTTACCTGCCCAAACCCACTACCATCAGCCTTTCTACTCTTACAGGTAATGGCAGTGATGCAGGTGCAGCCTCAACCACAGCCAAGGAGCTCACAGCAGACAAGTACCTCCTGAATGGAACCAAGGCCTGGATTACGAATGGCTATGAGTCCGAGGCCACTGTGGTCTTTGCAACAACCGACAAGGCAAAGAAGCACAGAGGAATCTCGGCCTTTATTGTGCCCAAGCCCACTGAAGGTGAGTTTCTCAGGAGTTAAGTTTTGAGGGAAGAGAGGGGGAGGAGAAGGCTCTGCCTAAGGTATTAACTTATCTTAATCTGACTCATAAAACAAGATAATTTGGGTTCACATGGGGGATGGTTGAGGGGAATGGTAGATAGGAGAAAGGCAGATGGGAAAGAGTTAAGGAAAGGAGAAGGGCAAATTTGGACAGCTTGACTGCCATCTTCAGGCTCTTAATACCCAAATGGAAGGGCAGGAAGGGAATGGGATTATAGATGTTTGTTGTTTGTTATTATGATATGTTACTGTTTTTATAATTTAATAGCTGTATTAGTATTTGTTGTTTTATGGATGCTTTTATTACTGTTAACATTATTTTTTATCATTACATAGTAGTAATATTGATCACATTCGCTGTCCTAATATAATGACTTTCCTGCAAGGCCTGTCTCTTGGCAAGAAGGAGGACAAGTTGGGGATCAAGGGGTCGTCCACGTGCAACCTGATCTTCGAGGACTGTGCCGTGCCTGCTGGGAATTTGCTTGGTCAGCCAGGCATGGGTTTCAAGATTGCCATGATAACTCTTGGTAAGGAAAGCTGTTTTGAATATTTATATAAATCTGAGGAGAATGAATGCGTGAAAGAAGGGAAACTAACCAGTCAGATTGGTCCTGTGATATTACACCTGGCATTTCACAGCATGCCTATGGGTCTAGTCAAGAAATAAGATGCCAGGAGGTATTTTTGGGTAAAGGATCACCACTAGGCATCATTCCAGATGGTGAACATGTAGCCAGTTTGTTGCTAGAGCACTTATAATGACCATAACCAGCTAACTCCCATGGACCTTCTCACCCTAGTTCTTTAAGTTCCTTGCAAGAAAGTAAAAAAAAAAAAAGACTATATACGAGTGATATCTGTGATGAACACAAACATGTACACAGACAGGAAGATATTCCTGAAATGATGGTATATAGATACAGACAGGAAGAAGTGGTATAGAGATACATTTTGTTCCTTCCTCTCCTGCAATATCTTTCATGTGTTAGATATGTCACTATTTGGACTATTGAGTTGTCAGCCCTAAAAAATAACTTGAGCTTCTTCTCATGTTTCACACAAGCACTATTGACCAATGCCCGTGTGGAATAAATCATACATGTTTTGTCTTTCTATTTCATTAATGACTATTTTCCAAAGTTAAATCATGTTTTTTTTAATGCTTCAACTTTAGTTTCTCCAATAGCTTGTTCCTTTTACTGCATTGCTCTCCCACAAGAAAAGAAGAGCGTCTGTTTTTTTAACTTCAAAATCATAGAAATTCTCATTGCTATTGCAGATGCAGGAAGGATTGGTATTGCAGGCCAGGCTCTTGGCATTGCGCAGGCATCTTTGGACTGTGCAATTGACTATGCAAGCAAGAGGTTAGCCTTCAATGCTCCCATCTTGAAAATGCAGACCATTCAGGTGAGGGAATCGAGTTCCTTAAAAGCTGTTTACATAGAGACAGATAATGACAATATATTCATGATGCTTGTCGTGTTCAAGAAATTGGACCCAGCAAGTGACAATTTTTATTTTTCTAAAGCATGTTTGTTGTTGTTATTGTTGATATATTATTATTATTATTAATATTAATGATAATATTAGTAATACTATTGATGATAATATTAGTAATGATAATGCCAATAGAAATATTGTTATTATTAGTATTAGTATTAATATTAGTATTAGTATTAGTATTATTGTTATTATCATTGTTATTGTTATTATTGTTATTATTATTATTGCTATGATTGTTCACTATCATCATCATTATCATTATGAATATTATTACTGTGATCTTTTTCTTGTAATTTTTTTTAAAAATCATATTTTTTCACTTTCATTTTCCATCTTTCTTTTCTAGAACAAAATTGCAGACATGGCTCTTAGAATCGAGTCATCTCGCCTGCTAACGTACAAAGCTGCAGCTCTGAAGGACGAGGGAAAACCGTACTCTAAGGTCAGTATATGTTAATCACACCCTTGATTTGCGTCCAAGGTTTGTGTATTATTGAAGAAATAAGGAATATAGGAATAGTGAAACAGAGGAATTTAATGGGAATTTGAATCTTTGGTAATTAAGAAATTGAATTACATTGAAAATTAGGGATTTGGAAATTTGATTATTGAGGAATTCAGCAGTTTGGCAGTTTTGGATTTAATGAAGTAAGGCATCTATAAGTTTTCTTTATTTAGCAATTTGATATCTCATATCTATTGTTATTTTTCTTCCCATTCCCTTCCCTGCCCGTCCCTTCCCATGCTTTCCCTTTTTTCTCCTTCCCTTCCCGTCTCTTCCCTTCCTTTCCCTTCTCTTCCCTTCCCCCTAATCCTCCTTCCCCTTTCTCTTCTCTTCTTTTCTCATCTCTATCTTCTGTCTCCTCTCTGTCACTGTCTTTACACACACAACTTAATTCTCAATTTAACCCCCACAGTTGGCAGCCATGGCCAAGCTCTCAGCCTCAGAGGCAGCTACCTACTGCGCGCACCAGGCCATCCAGATCCTTGGGGGCATGGGCTATGTGAGTGACATGCCCGCAGAGAGGCACTACCGCGACGCGCGCATCACTGAGATCTACGAGGGCACGTCAGAGATCCAGAGGCTAGTCATTGCGGGCAACCTCATCAAAGAGTACCAGGCTCTTTAGGAGGGAGGAAGCAAGACTGGGGGTTAGAGAGGAAATGAAACGATGGGAGAAAAGGTGCTTTAAGTTCATGGGAAGACAAGGACAGAAAAAGATGTGAAATGAGGAAGGAGATGTGGAGCATTTAAAAGAATGGGCTAATACTCTGTCCATTTAAGTATATGTCACAGGAGTTTTCATCATGTATAGAATTCATTTCTATAAGGGGAAGGAATTCTGTATTACTTATACCAGATATTATAGAAGCCAAGCAGAGGAAGGATTTTTTTTTTCTTGTATTTATACACATGTAAGATTTTAAATTAATATAAATACTGTATATACACATACATGCTATTCTGTGGATACATAGATCATCATATAAATAAATCTTTGGAATTTTATATATGTTGGGATACAATTTTTGTATGAATAACCTAAAATTCTTTTTGCTAATTGTACATTTTAAACTTTCTCTCTCACAGTTTACTGACAACTTGCAACGTATCAATGCAATATTATCCTTGTACAGTTATTTGCAGAGTTTAATTTAAATAAAATATAGATTTGTTTGTGAATCTTTTATTTTCAGTGTCCTTTATATGTATATTCTATATTTTTATTACTCTACTGCAGTGATTCTGGAGAAAAAAAAATATTGCAAAAGAAAAAAATGTTCATCTGATGATGTGTTACTATGAGAGCAAGCATGTATTTTTTTTTTTTTAAAGTTGGTGCATGAATTGGTCCTGAAGAGAAACAGGGTGTTTACAGTACTTCATCATCAATGAGAGAAAACACTGACGGGTGCTCATAACTGCATCCACGGATTGTTTCCACTGATGAGGGTCTCATATGGCGAGTTATTAGGCAGGACCTTGGCCCATCCCTAGATCCTCAGAACAGGTGTGATCAATCTGCCCAAGCCACAACTTGCTTGGCAGTCCCACAGGCTTCCTCCATCCAGGGTTGTCCTGAACAGAGGCATCCTGGTGGGTAGGACTGTCCTGAGGGAAATGAGAAAGCCACCCATATAGCCTGAGTTGGCGGTCCCAGATTGTATAACAGGTCCCGTGCCAGCCTCACGGTATAACCGTTGGATGTACACCTGGTCCTGCCAATTGTACCCCATGGTATAAGGACTTGTTATTATAAAAGGCATGAAGATGAGACTCCAAGGCACAGGACAGCATCCAGGTTTCACTACCATGGAGTAAAATTGACAGTAAAGGGCCTTGAAGACTCGTAGCTTGGTCCTTTTGCACAGGTGCCGGTATCTCCAAATACTCGTCGAGAATTCACGGCATATGCTGCCATGCCATTCCGACTGACTCAGTATCAGCATACAAGCTTGCTATTATTCCAATTATCCATGTTGGGATTCCTCTCAGTTTCAGGATCTCCCAGAGTGATTCACGATAAACCATAACAAACACCTTGAGGTCAAGGAAGGCTGTAAGCAGCCCACGACAGTACTCACGACGACGGAAAACATTGACTAGAAGCACCAGGGTGCGGTCGATTATAAGGCATTTTTTCCGGTGCCAAGAAACTGTCTAACTACACTAGAAAGTGTCGTTTTTTTCATTTGCGACACTTCTCCTGGCCGATCGCGATAGGAACGCTGCCGATGCTTCTACGCTTTGCCACAGGTGCGGCTCCACCCCCATTCCTAGGAATTGTACTCGAGTTGACGAATCTGATTTTGTTTTTGAATTGTATCAATTAACAAATCACTGGTTTACTGATGTAACATTAGGAAATAACAATAAATACAAGTTGTTAGTTATCAACATCTTCAAATTACAAATCAAACGACGGAAAACTATCGAAATCAGTTGAAAATGCGCGGGCCCTAAGCGCCTCCCATCATACTTCTTCATTCGTCCATCGACAATGGTTTCGAAGGTCACACTTCTTTAAATATTTTGAAAATGACACTATTTATTGATTGATATCAACTACATTCAAAAGGATATATAAGTTTACGTGTGCATATTCAATTATACATACATAATAAGTAAAATGATTATGTAAAACCTAATATAAATTTTCATAATATTCTTTTAACCATTCGAACACATTCTGTAAATAAAACATGAGATACTTCCCCGTATATTATTCGTCACGGAACACTTTTGGAGGCCTGAATAATGCCCAAGATTAAAGCATAAATGATATTAGAAAAACAGTAACAAGCCTTACATGACACATGCTTAAAAATGTACACATACGGAAGATAAACCTGAACCTCGCTCTTCTTAGCCGTAGCCCTATTAATACGAAAGCATATAAACCTTAAACTCTATATTATTATATATGGTAGTAGTGTATATTTTTAATATCATATTTCTGCATATATATGTATATACATGTATATACATATATAAATGCATATATATATATATATAAATATATATATATATATATATGTATATATATATATATATATATATATATATATATATATATATATATATATATATATATCATATATATGCATGTGTGTAAACATACGTGTTTAAATATTTATATGTGTGTGTGTGTCTACTGTATATATAGGTATGTTTGTATGTATCTACACATTTCTGTATGTATGTATATATATATATATATATATATATATATATATATATATATATATATATATATATATATATATATATACATATATATATTATGTGTGTATGTGTGCAGTATATGCACACATACACGCGCGCGCACGTAAATACTTCTAAACTAGTACTTAGTGCAATAATATCCTCATTAACATCATCAAAGTTACTAGCACTGCACCATACAGTGCAGCATCAACTTTGAACTTCCCGTCAGCCAGGTGCAGTTGCTTATATATGACTCCGCCCCCATAAATAGGGGCGGAGTCATAGGAAACTGTAGTACTACACCTCTTGGCGCCGGAAAAAAAGGCCTAGAGACGTGCCAGGAGTGAGTCCAGATTGCTCCGGCCTCTGGTGTCTGTGCAGGTGATCTTTGATACGCCCCAGAAGGATGTGAACGAGAACTTTGTCCGGTAAGCAGAGCAGTTCGGTCCCAGAAGAGGAGGCTATTCCCGCTGTTGGCGTCGGCTCCCGAACCGCGGGGACCGACAGACATCTCAGCCAGCTCGATCACAGCCGGTACCGCATTGGAGTCGCCCAGAACAATGCGACTATCTCGGCGAGGACAGCTGTGTCTCACAGGTACGAGTTTGGCGTGAACACCCGTTTCGCATCGCGTTTACAAACATCAGTAGGAGTGGACACAGCAATGAGTGAACAGTGGCAAAAACAAGCGTCAATCTCAGTGCAAGGGTGATCGGATCAGGAGGACTGTCGTGGGTGTATGTTGCTTATAAGTGTGTATGTTGCTTATAAGTGTGTATGTTGCATGATGCTTGTGGCTATGCGGTTCCATGGGCCTTGTTTTTATGGACAGAAAGGGGTGGTACGATTTCTGTTTTTATTGTTATAATTCCCGTAAAATGTGCGTTAAATGAAAGGGTTAGTGTAATTTCTAAGTAGAGCTCAGGGTATCTATTCATCCTCTCCACACCATCTGCTCAACGCTTCAATATTATCATTACCGTCACCATTAAAAATGTAATTAATATTTCTATTCTCCATTCTGACTCTTCAGCAATCACCACTTTTATGCTTTTGGAATTCGACTCCCAAGGTGTCTATTTCAATCCGTAGGTTAGAATAAAACAAAACAATCTATGTTTTCAATAACAGGAAAAAAATAAACACCGGTTATTTCGATTCTTTATTGATAGTTTGGAAAGAATTCGCACAATACAATGTTTTTTTTGTGTATATATATTTTCTCAATATAATGATCCCATTTCATGTAATCCACAAAAAAGAAGGAAAGAAAATGAGAAGGAAAGAAAACCGTTTAACTTACAACCAACCGCGGGAAAATTTTCTGACGTTAACCTTGAAAAACGTTATGACGGATTCTTATAAAGACAGGTACTAAATGTTTTTTTTTTAAAGATTTATTTTATCTCTTATTTATTCTGCTTCATTATTATTATCGTTATTATTATCATTATCACTATCATCATTAGCGTTACTTTATGTTTATTTTAACCTTTTATTTTAAAATTGTCATTAACATTATTCATTATTTATTATTATCATTATTATAATTATTACTATTATCATTACAATTACTTTAGGCAGATTGTACAAGGTGGGTAACTATGAGAAAGACATGACATTTTATCGGATCACAGAAAGGAGACACTGAGACAGGCAAGGACGACGAGCCTAAAAAATGGAGAAAAAAATGGCCGCTCTCTCACTCTGCGTTTGTCTCGAAACAACTCTATACTGTTACCTGACAACCGTTGTCACTACACTGTCAAAAGGGTGGAGTTTCGAGTGCTAATATGCTAAGGACTACGATATATGACATCATACCACTGATGATATCATATCACCTGATCATGGCTTATGTATAAGGTATTAATGATCTATAATAATAACAACAACTCACGTTATTATCTAGCTTAACAGGTCATTAACAGTTGTGTTATGACATTCTTTAAAAAAAAGGTATAATTCAATACACCCCTTTCCCTCCCCTTCCAAAAATAAAAAATAAAATGAACAAAAATAAGTCTGTATCCCCTAACAATGGATGACTTAAAGAAGACGACTTCCTCGCAGTCCCGGTTGAAGCTTCTCCCAAGGAACCTTTGTGTTTCTGCGGGCTCGGGACGTGTCTCTCTATCACTACAAACAAGGCAATTAATGGCAGGCAGACGTGGGTTGGTCAATCAAGAAACGCTACAAAAATTCGTGGAGGCGAGAATCCGTTGAAACTTTTTTTTTTTTTCTTCTTAGAACAGCGCGCCAGTCTTTCAGAGGGAAAAAAATAGACTAACAAATGCTATAGAAGTTAAGCGTTCCTCCCATGGGCTGTGACAACATTCCCCATATCATTATTATATATGTGTATTTCAAAACTACATCGAGTCGGGTTTCCCTCGAAGGACTGGCGCCGCAGGACATACCGCCATCAGATGAGGTCGGGAAAATGGGAGTTTTACAATATATTTTCACTTTTTTTTTAATCGAGGCAAAATAGAACTTGTTATGCAGTGTTCTGAAATCCAGAATGTTTAAAGAATTTTTACATATTATTCCTCATCAACTGAATGTTTAGTTTCTCCCGGCAAATGGCCGCAGCTCCCTCTTCGACCGCCTCAAACAGATGCACAATATATCGCTCGGAATCTGCCTCATCACAGTGCTCACAAAAGTTCACACGAGAATGAACAACGTGTCATCCATCAACAATAAGAAATGATATGAAAATAACCGAGTCCTCTATACATATAATGGGCAAATAACATCATAACAGTGACGTGAACACTCTTGTTAGCTAAAACGTGTGCATAGTAGGTGTCTTCGCCTGTGTTCCCGCGGCCGCACCTTCACTGGCTACCAGAAGACGGTCGCAATGCGCAGATCGACTCTACATTGATATAAATCTTCATATTTCATTTATATTCCTATTCATGTAACTGTTGATGACTTTTGTTAAATTCGAAATGATGAGAAATGTATTTTAATTTTTTTTTTGGATCAGGTTTCCTTATCAATGTCGTTCTTTTAGTGGTATTCTTTCTTTCTGTGTTTCACAAATATTGTTTTAAGTGCAACAATTGCACTACACATACGGTGTCGTTCTGCAACATTACGACCGCGAATGCATCTTGGAATTCTGTCAACTCGGAATATTAAAAAAGAAAAAAATCAACGAGACATCGCACATTTCATATAACATTTACAAACTACCTTAAAACCTACGGTCGGGTGCGATCTGTAGTAACAAGCGTAATAATAAAATAAATAGTAACAATTCAAAATATATTAATATATATATGGTATGTATATATGTATATATATAATCACTATCAGGTAATCAAGGAATCACATAGATAAAAGTGGTGGCTGGCTTTTCCTCTTCAACATTGGACCACCGAAGGAAAAGAACACCGACTGACCGAGCTAATGCCACTCGCTCCAGGAAGGGAATGCCTAACCTACGACGAAGTCACTCGAAAACAGTGTCTTTGGATGCCTAAAAAGCTACGCCCATACGCTTTCGTACCAAAAAAAAGAAAAGAATCTTAAAAGAGAGGGTTTTAAGTTTTTTTTTTTTTTTGTAATTATTTACTTGTCATCATTAATCTATTTGGTTCTTTTGTGCATATGTCTGCATGGCACCTGAGTAAGGTTAGCAAGGAGGAGACCGTTACTTCAGGTGGGTTTCGTCGTGAAATGTCCTCATGCACTCATTATTCTTACTATTGTCATTATTGGTCTTCCTTTACGAACGGATAACAGCAACAATATAAATAGAAAATACATAAATAAAACGAGGTATCGGGGCCTGCCGGGGCTTCGGCCTGCTCCTTCTTCAGCAGTGGCCAGCCGCGCCCGTCCCAGCCCTCGCTCCGCCTCAGCCGAACATGCTGAACACGTTGGATAGACTGTCGCCGATGGACGACAGGAAGCCGCCTATCCCGCCCTGGGGCTGAGGGGCGGCGCCCTGCTGCTGGCTCGGGCCGCCCACGTACACGGGGCGCCGCTGCTGGTCGATGCGGTGCTGTGAATGGGAGGCGGGGTTAGTGCGGCCGCGGACGCTCTCGGGGAAGGACGGACTAGCGTCGCTCTCGCCGCGAGGAGCGTGAGAGAATGCCTCTAATATCTCTTCACTTATCACCATGCCCTCTTAGGCTTCAATAATGAAAGTCGTGAATGGACTGCCATGCACTCCGCCACCGGGACACGGTTCGGGCGCCACCAGTTCGTGCGGGTTGTAGTTTACTCAAGATTAAAGGAGATGATCTGTCTCTGTGTCTCCTGAATGAGCTTCCGAGTGCAGAGAACAGTGGCTGAGAAATTTTGATTTTCTAGATTAATAGCATCAGTTTGTTTTTATCTATAAATCTTCAGATGAAATTTTAACTCTTTTTCCTAGTAAAAGCAATTTTTGATGTGACGAATTCAAATGTATGTTCAGCTATGAAAATGATATTATCAATACTAAACTGGTGTTGGCAGTCAGTTACTCTTATGTGGTTTGAAGAAACTGGGACTAACAAGATATATTTAAAAATCATGATCCTATTCAATAGAAGAGATAGCCTGAACCTTAAGCATAAAAAACAAAGGCATGGGGTTATATGCACATACAAACGCGTATATACATGAAAAAATACATTGCTTTGTACACTATATACAAGTACACACACGCACACGCACAGACACAGGGACACACACACATGCACAGACACAGGGACACACACACACACGCACAGACACAGGGACACACACGCACACGCACAGACACAGGGACACACACACACACGCACAGACACAGGGACACACACACACACAGGAACACACACACACACACGCCTTTACATATCTAACATGAAGCCACATAAATGATCTAGAACAAGGGTTTTCACAGTTACAATTTATGGAATTCTGTGGCACAAAAACGTATATAGATAGATTTTTTATCCTAAATATCTGTAATATATTAAATCATCAAAGTTTTATAATTACATTCAGTATTTTAATGTTAGGTGTGTGACCGGAAATTCGAATTCATTTTAAAGTAAAGCGTACAATAATAATAATAATAACAATGATAATAATACATATAATGATAACAATGAAATCAATAAATAAAGACTTCTGAAAACCCCTGATCAAGTAAAACACATTATTAACACGCATGAAAAAGACCACAAAGTATTTTGTTTCCACATTAAGACGTACACCACAACCCACAAACCACATTGCACTACATACAAACCGAAAGAGGGATACTTCCGCACCCAGAACCACAACCACAACCACAACCCCATACCAAACAGCATGCTCATGACAACCACACCACGTGCAAAGGCCACAGACAGCATGCAAAAACCTCCACCATATTTCTGCCCAAAGACCCGGTTGTAAAAGATGCACAACTTCACTGAATTTGTCAATAACTTTTTTTTTCTGACGAATAATTAATTGGCGAATATTAAACTACTTATTTACGAATATTGCATCCATTGAGTCAACCACAAAATACATTATAACAATGTTTCTAATTCTATGACGTCAGATCAGTGTCATCATGACGTCACCAGGTACCGATCAGCTGAAGGCCAAAGTGCCCCTCGCAAAGAATGGTAAATGGGAAAACAGACGCAATAAGGAAAGCACATCAATAGCGACGTTTCGAACTCTGCCGGAGATCCTCCTCATCAGACGGATAAACAACCGAAACTCGATCCATTTCGGCGGATTATCCGTCTGAAGGGGAACCTCCCGACGAGTTCGAATCTCTTCTCTTATCGGCGCCATTTTCCCCATTCTCCTTTCCGTAGGTCTGTGCACATGCCACTGTTCTTGTTGGCTGAGTCTGCGTTGTGCATCTTCCCCCCCCCCCCCCCGGGTCTGCGGCGCCCTACCCGAGCTTCCTCCCTGGCGGCCCCGCCCTCGGTCCGCCCAGAGTCCGCATCCAGGGGCGCGTCCGGTCCCTTGGTCCGCATGCAGGCGAGCGGCGAGGACTTAGCAACCACCACCTGTGTTGACCTCGATCTGCCGCGTGTCGTCCATGCACCGTGACGTCACACGCGCGCCCGCCTGTTGACCTGAGCTGACCTTCCGAGCAATCCGGGATCTTGGCCGATCGGCTTTTGTTTTGCGAGGCGGGTCATATATATATTTTTTTTCTCTCTCTCTCTCTCTTTAAATATCGTTGGATTCTCAACATCTATTCATATATCCTTATTCACATTATCTTTTCCACTTATTATTTTTCCCTTTCTATTTTTTTTTATCTCAAGAACAGCTGAGAAGAACAGTCTGAGACGCGTGAGATTTTTTGCGGAAGAAAAGTTCGGCCTAAAATTCATCCCACGCGTCACGTCAACGCTGAAATGACTTGCATCTTTTCAGTGACATGCGACGAAGACAACTTTTAAAAACCTTTAAAAAATCTTTAGTCTGAATCAAGACTAACTGTCATAAACGATTAAAATGGAAATACTTCGCTACGATACATCAACACTATAAATTTCTATCTAAGTCTGAACGTCAAAGAAAATTCAATTTCAAGAACTTTTTTTTTTTTTATTTCATTTTATAAATTTTATATTCTTTCGATAGATTATCACAGACAAGACCATTACCATGTTGCATTATAATTACTATTAAAAATGGCGGATATTTTTATCACATAATCAGTAACACAAGATCTATAAACATCAGATCTAAAAAGACAACTATGTGCATATTTCGTTTAGTTTAAAAAGTGTCAAAGACCGAACTGGATATAAATAACATCTACCAACTCTGTAACAGACGAGGAGTTACGCGCCTAAAACATCTTACTCCGTTTTCTATAATCACGAATAAAGTGAATTAACTGGGAATCAGTTAATGACAATTTAAACAATCATCGGATTTATATTATTTCTTTTCGTTTTCCCAACGATAAAGGCTTACGATGAATAACGTGCCTAAAATGTCTTACTAAATACAGATGAACTTACAGCGTATTTCAGCTGTAACCAGAGACCGAACCTTGTGATCAGAGTGAACGGTAGAAATAAAAATTCTGATACGAAACGAGCATAAAAAATATAAACCTTATAAATCAACAAGTTACTGAAATGACGCTTGTCGCTAGAGAGGTGAACATCTGCTTAAAACAGCTATACTCTCATTTATTTACAAGATTTGTTCCATCAACTGCCGTTCCATCTCAATACTCTCAATCTTTCTTTCTGTCTGACAATAGACGGCAACTGCAATGAAAAAAAAACTACCACATATCGCTAGCTACAGATTTTTACATTTTAGTTTCGTAGTCCCTATTCACACCTTTCCTCAAAACGAGTTTATTTTTCTCTATTCCTTTGCTTCCATCATGTCTAAACCCGCGTTCCGTCTAATCTTGCACGTTTCGGCAGTTCTTCTCTATTCTCATCATCGGTTTTATATTAACTCTCACCATTACTGTCTCGCTATCGGAAAGTTGCGTCATATCTTTACGGAAATCATATCTTTAAAATCAGGAATTATATTTAATTTATCACGAAAAAAAATTAAATTCCTAGATCCGAAGTTCTATTCTTATTAGTTGAATATTATTCGAATCGAAATCATTTATTCGCTGAGAATATTGGATATCAATCATGAGAAATGAATCGCTCTTTCGGTTTACTTGAAAAGAACAAATTTCGAAATATTGAAAAAAATCTTATCCTTTTAAAAAACGCTGCTTTTATTTCCTTTTTATTCTAGATATTCCTTTTCTAATTTTCTTTCGATTTCCTTCCAATTTCCAACATATTTAATCTCTCTTTTTAATTCCTCTTTCTAATTGCTTCCCATTCCCAACATTATCAATCTCTCTATTCCTAATTCTTCTTTCTCATTCCCAACATTATTAACCTCTCTTTTCCTCTAACTCTTTATTCTAATTCCTTCCAATACTTTACAATGTTCAAGGTTCTTTCTAATTCCTTCCCATTCCTAAACGTTATCAACCTCTCCTTTCCTCTAATTCTTTCCAATTCCTTCCCATCCCCAACGTTACCAACCTCTCCTTTCCTCTAATTCTTTCCAATTCCTTCCCATCCCCAACATTATCATCAACCTCTCCTTTCCTCTAATTCTTTCCAATTCCTTCCCATCCCCAACGTTACCAACCCTCTCCTTCCCTCTAATCCCCCTTCCTATGACCTTCCCATCCCCAACATTATCATCAACCTCTCCTTTCCTCTAATTCTTTCCAATGCCTTCCCATCCCCAACATTATCATCAACCTCTCCTTTCCTCTAATTCTTTGCAATGCCTGCCCATCCCCAACGTTGCCACCCTCTGGTTTCCTCTAATTCTTTCCAATTCCATCCCATCCCCACCGTTACCAACCCTCTCCTTCCCTCTAACCCCCCTTCCTAAGACCTTCCAGCGCTAAGCAACGACCTCTCCTTTCCTCTAATTATTTCAACCTCTCCTTTCCTCTAATTCTTTCCAATGCCTTCCCATCCCCACCGTTACCAACCCTCTCCTTCCCTCTAAACCCCCCTTCCTAAGACCTTCCAGCGCTAAGCAACGACCGAACACATCTCCCTTAATTTTTCTTGGACCTCGCCCTCACAACCTTGGCCGCGAACAGGGTGCCCGCCGTCACCACCATGAGCACGACGGCCCACACCCACAGGATCGGATTGCTCGGGGTCTTCGGCTGCGGAGAGAAGCGGGTGAGGGAGAGAGAGAAGGAGGAGGAGGAGGAGGGGAGAAAGACCGAGAGAAAGATAGAAGAAAGAGGGAGAGAGAAGGGGAAGGAGGAGGAGGAGGAGGAGAAAGACCGAGAGAAGGGGGAGGAGAAAGATAGAAAAAAGAGAGAAGGAGAGGAGGAAGGGAAAGACAGAAAGAGAGACGGTGAGAAGGAGGAGGAGGAGAAAGAACGAGAGAAGGGGGAGGAGAGAGATAGAAAAAAGAGAGAAGGAGAGGAGGAGGGGAAAGATTGAAAGAGAGAAGGTGAGAAGGAGGAGGAGGAGGAGGAGAAAAGAAGAGGGAGGAAGAGAAGGAGGGAGACAGAAAGAGAGGAGAAGGAGGAGAAAGAAAGAAGGAGGAAAAGATGGAGAGAGAAGGAAGAAGAGGAGGGAGAAAGAGAGAAGAATGAGGAAGTAGAGAGAGGAAGAGAAGATAGAGAGAGAAAGGAGGAGGATGAGGAGGTAGAAAGAGCAGAGAGCAAATGAGAGACACAGCAGAAGGTAGAGAGAGAGGAGAGATGGAGAGAAAGAGAAAAGAGGAGAAGGAAGGAAAGAGAAAAGAAGAAGGAAAGGGAGGAGGAGATAAAAAAGAAGCAGAAGGAAAGAGAGAAGGAGGGAGGGAGAGAGAAAACAAAAGGTTAGTAACCCTTCCAGTGCTTTCTACGGTGTGTGAGGAAACTAAAAAATTATTTATTTACACACGTATGCATATATTTACGAATATTGAGAATTGCGTTTTAGCCTTTTAAGTGAATTAGGATTATCAAAGTAATTATTCTGAAAGAAAATTGTGATTAAAAAGGTGTTGTAGGTATATCAGAGGATTTATAAGTGCAGGATATATTCATGCATAAACTTATCTATGATACAAATATATATACATATATATATATATATATATATATATATATATATATATATATATATATATATATATATTCCAAAAGATACTACTAAGAATAATCAGAGAAACGCAGAACAGAGAGCGTTTGATATATAAGGACAAGAGGAACCCCAGACAGAGACGCGAAAGGAGAGAGACACAAGACAAGTGACAATAAAAAGGGGAGGGAGAGGAAGAAAAAGAAAAAGAAAGAGAGAGAGAAGGAGAGAAAGAGAGAAAGAGAGAAGGAGAGTGGGAGAGTAGGAGAGTAGGAGAGTAGGAGAGAGAAAGAGAAGGAGAGAGAAAGAGAGAGAGAGAGAGAGAGAGAGAGAGAGAGAGAGAGAGAGAGAGAGAGAGAGAGAGAGAGAGAGAGAGAGAGAGAGAGAGAGAGAGAGAGAGAGAGAGAGAGAGAGAAATAGATAGAGATAGATAGATAGAGCCAGAGAGAGAAAGGAAAAGAGGGGCATTTGGCAACACCGCTTCGTGTGCGTGGAGGGGGGGTGGGGGGAGAGGAGGAAGGGGGGTCATCACCACCACCTCACCACCGGCTCGGCGTCACCACCTCCTCCGCCTTGGCTCCCGTCTCCCGGAGCCAAAACTCGGGACTGCCGCCTTCACACACCTACGGTAATCTCTTTCTCCCCCTTTCTTTTCTGATTCTTCTTCTTCTTCTTCCTCTTTTATCACTCTCTCTGTCTACTTTTTACGGTCGAGGGAACGATTCAGAGGTTGGTGAAGTAGATTAGTCTATCTATCCGTCTATCTAGGGACGTGAATCCAACGTTTTCTACTTGGAGAAGGACGACTGAGTGAGAGGGAGTGCGAAGGGGACGGATTAGGGCCACACATATATATATATATATATATATATATATATATATATATATATATATATATATATATATATATATATATATACATATATATATGTATATATGTATGTGTGTATGTATGCATATATATACATATGTTTATGTATATCATATACAAAAGATATATATATATATATATATATATATATATATATATATATATATATATATATATATGTACACATGTACGTATGCACATATATACATACATATACATTTATATACATACATATATATATATATATCGTCGGGGGATCTACCATGCGAGGGGGACAAGGAGGGGAACAAAGGGGGGGGGGGGGGCTTCACACGCGGGGGGCGGGGGGAGGGTCCTCACCTGACGAAGGATTGAAGGATTTCCCCACAGGAGCCGCGAGCCAAGAAGGAAGAGGAGGAGGAGGAAAAGGAGGAGGAGGAAGAGGAGGATTAGAGGGATGAGGACGCTGGTGGCCGCCACTTTCTTTCTTTCTTTCCTAAGGAGTTATCTTCCGGTCTCTCTCTCTCTCTCTCTCTCTCTCTTCGTTTCCCGCGAAGGACTCCTGGCGGGCGACGTCCGGCAGGATTTCGTCCAGGCTTCGTGTCTCTCTTGCGTCCTCGCGTCACGGAACTATACATGCACACGCACATGCATACAACAGACACGCACTCCTCACACACACACGAGTATATATGTGTTTCTGCAGGCTTCTCTCTGCGGCCGCCCTCCGCCTCCGTCCCCCTCCCTGGGCGCGAGGGAGCCCCCCCCTCAGCCCACATACTCCCTCAGGAGCGCCAGGCAAGGCACCAGCAGGAAGGCGGCCAGGACCAGGTTGCAGGCCGTGGCCGCTCTGCTGTGGCCGGCGGGACCCCCGAGGCCCGAGGGAGGGGTGAGGCGGCTGCCGAGGGGGCCCCTGAGGCTGGCGGCAGAGGGCCCGGACGCGGCCTCGGCGCCGGCGGTCCTCAGCAGCTGGGCCCAGGCGGCGTCGGCGGCGGTCTGCCTCATCAGGATCCTGAGGATCTCGTCCTCCTGGCGGTCGAGCTCCTCGTCGGTCAGCTCGTAATCCTCGTCGAAGCCAAGGTCGTCGTCATCTTCGTCATCTTCCTCATCGTCACCATCTTCGTCGTCGTCGTCGTCAGCTCGCCCGTCGTCGAGCCAGCGCTCTCGCCTCGTCCCTGTTCCCGAAAGGCCCGGCGACAGGAGGGAGCACGGAGGGGGGGCGGGGGGGAGCCCTCGGCCCGCGCCCCGTCGGCTCCTGGGGTCCTCTCCGCCGTCTCCGCGCTCTCTGGTTTCCGTCTCGCGCGCGTTCTCTGCGCTCTCTCCATGCCCTTCGTTCTCTCTGTCGAATCCATCGTTTTCGTTGTCTCCACCATCTCTATTCTCTTTGTTTCCTACGTTATCTCCATCCTTTCTATTCTCTCTCTTATCTTCGTTATGCGGTTTCTCTTTGTTTCCTACGTTATCCCCATCCTCTCTGTTCTCTCTCTTATCTTTCTCTTTGTTTTCTATTTCTTTCGCCAGAGACAAGTTCGGGGGAAGGCGAGCGTATGCGGATGTGCCACGGGGAGGAGGGAAGGGAGAAGAGGAGGAAGGAGGAGAAGAAGGAAGAGAATGAAAAGAAGGATAAGAAGGAGAAGACTGAGAATGGGAAGGAGAATCAGGAGGAGAAAGAGAAGGGGTCGGAGAAGGAGAAGATGGATCAGGAGTAAAAGGAAGAGCAGGGAGAGGAGGAGGCGATGAGGCAGGAGATAGAGAATCAGCGATAACGAAGGAGAGAGGGAGAAGCAAGGAAGAAGAGATATTTAGCTGTTGCCCGGGAGACAGAGGAGGGGGGAGAGGAGGAAGAAGGGGGGGAGAAATAGAGGGAGGAGGCAGAGAATCTGCGAGGTCAAAGGAGAGTGGGTGGGCAGAGGAGGAGGAGGAGGAGGAGGAGGAGGGAGAGGAGGAGGAGGAGGAGGAGGAGGAAGAGGAGGGAGAGGAGGAGAAGGGAGAGGAGGAGGAGGAGGAGGAGGAGGGAGAGGAGGATGACGAGGAGGAGGAGGATGAGGATGACGAGGAGGAGGAGGAGTAGGAGGAGGACGAGGAGGAGGAGGAGGGAGAGGAGGAGGAGGAGGGAGAGGAGGAGAAGGGAGAGGAGGAGGAGGAGGACGACGACGAGGAGGAGGAGGGAGAAGAGGACGTGATATGCTGTTTCCCCTCAGGAGACGGTATCAGGGGAAGAGGAGAAGAAGCAGTCGAGGAATAGAAGTGCGAATAGGAAGGAGGAGGAGGCAGAGACCCAGCGTTCGCGAAGGCCAGAGGGAGAAGGAGAGAGGCAGAAGAGGACGAAGAAGAAGAAGAAGACGAAGACGAAGACGAAGAAGAAGACGAAGACGAGGACGAAGAAGAAGACGAAGACAAGGAGGACGGAGAAGAAGAAGAAGGAGGAGGCGGAGGAGGAGGAGGAGAAGAGAAGGAAGAGGAGGAGGAGGAGGAGGGGAGAGAAGAAGAGCAAGAGGACGTGAGAGGCTGTCGTACCCCAGCTGTCGTCTCAGGCATCTGCTGCTGCGGCCTCGAGGGCAAGGCGGTCGGGCCGGGCTACGGAGGAAAGGTCAGTCGAGGTCAGAGGTCAAATCCGATGAGGAGGGCCGGATGCGTGATTGGGGCGGCGCGAGTCCCGAGAGAATGATTGGGGTGAAGTGATTAGAAAATGGTGCTTAGGGAGATGATTCGAATCATAATCAATGGGATTTAACACGTGATTGGGCCGAAGTACAGAGAGAATGATTGGGGTGAAGTGATTAGAAATTGGTGCTCAGGGAGATGATTCGAATCATAATCAATGGGATGGAACACGTGATTGGGAAATTGGGTTATGATTCGAATCATAATCAATGGGATTCAACACGTGATTGGGCCGAAGTACAGACAGAATGATTGGGGTGAAGTGATTAGAAAATGGTGGTCAGGGAGATGATTCGAATCCTAATCAATGAGATGGAACACGTGATTGGGAGATTGGGTTAAGGTGATTCGAATCATAATCAATGGGATTTAACACGTGATTGGGCCGAAGAACAGAGAGAATGATTGGGGTGAAGTGATTAGAAATTGGTGGTCAGGGAGATGATTCGAATCATAATCAATGGGATTTAACACGTGATTGTGAGATTGGGTTAAGATGATTCGAATCATAATCAATGGGATGGAACACGTGATTGGGAGATTGGGTTAAGATGATTCGAATCATAATCAATGGGATTTAACGCGTGATTGGGCCGATAGATGTGATTAGAAAGACGATGTTTAGGGAGATGATTAGAATTATAATCAGCTGACAAGATGCCTGATTGGGGCCATGGATTGAGTTGAAGTGATTAGAATGACGCTGGTTAAGCAGATAATTCGAATCAAAACCAACAGATTGGCAATGAGTGATTGGTTAGTGATAAGAGAATGAAATGAGAAGATTATTAATTAGATTGGAATGATTAGACATAAATAGATTAGCATAACCGATTCGTTAAGACACATGGAGAAAAGTCGAATATAATATAAAAAGCCTTTTTCAGATAATTGATTAGTTGAAAACATACTGATATAAATCTGATTAATATATCAGCAATTAACTCAAATCGCTTAAATAATAATAATAATAATAATAATAATAATAATAATAATAACAACAATAATAAAGATGATGATGATAATAATAACTATAATAATAATAACCATGATAATAATAACAAGGATAATAATGATAACAATAAAGATAATGATGACAATAATAATGACGATAATAATGATAACCATGATAATTATAATAACAATAATGTTAATAATAATAATAATTAGTTAGAGACATCCTAAACATTTTGGATTACCATGGATGGGATCTGAATCAATGATTAACTTGGCAATAAAAAAAGAAAAGAAAAGAAAAAATATAATAACAATAATAATGATAGCAATGATAATAATAATAATAATAATAATAATAATAATAATAATAATAATAACAATGATAGTAATAGTAATGATAATGATAATAATAATGATAGAATGATAGTCATAAAAAGCAAATGATAGTAATAATAATAATAATAATAATAATAATAATAATAATAATAATAATAATAATAATAATAATAATAATAATAATAATAATAATAATAATAGAATAATAATAAAGAAATGATAGTAATGATAATAATAATAAAATAATGATAAAAAGAAAATAATAACAGAATAACAATAACAACAATCCTAACAACAACAACAAAGAAAACGAAAAAAAATAACAGAGCTCGTGTGATGGCAACAAGAACGAGCCGGACCCCGGATGTGGTTCCCTCCAGAGCCAAGTGCCCCATGCGACCAGTGTGACCAGGCAGAATCCCAGGGGAGTTTCTACCGTGTTCAACCCCTTCTATTGGCGTTCTGAATTCCCTGCTCTTCTTGGTGAACAGGAGAACAAGATGGTGTGAGCGAAATGATGTGAAATCATGCATTGATTAATGTTTTTTTCTAGATTTACTAAGACCTTATATAATTATTAAGAGTGGTTGGGAGCATCCTCGGCCAGCTGGTAGAATCACGGGCAAGATTAATTATTTTTTGGCCTTTTTTCCATTTCAGTTTTTAATACGTGTACTTACGTTCCAATTTTGGGACTAAAATGCGTTAATTAGGCCTCAGACTCGCGAAAAAAATACTGTTTTTAAATTTGCATGGCGGAGGATGCTCACCAACCTACGTATCTTTGAATCTTTTTGCCTAATTCGTGCAAATTGTGAGTAGCAGATATTTTGCGCAGTTAAAAACATATTTATATCAATATTGCTGAAACAAAATTATTATCTATGGACTTTTATACATATATTCACACACACATACACACACAGATAAATGTGTGTGTGACTATATATGATTATATATATATAATCTATATACACATAGATATATCTATCATATATATATATATATATATATATATATATATATATATATATATATATATATGTATATATATATATATACATATATATCAAATATATATCTATATATACATACACGCACACACACACACAAACACACACACACACACATATATGTATATATATATATATATATATATATATATATATATATATATATATATATATATATATATATATATATATATATATATATATATACATACATACATACATACATACATACATACATACATACATATATATATATATATATATATATATATATATATATATATATATATATATATATATATATATATATATATTTATATGCATACAATAGTCGACAAACGCCCCAGGCCGGCGGCGCCCACTCACCACGGCCTTGTACAAGGTGAGGTTCAGCAGCGTCGGATTCGTCTCCACGACATCGAACTCCTCCTCCCGGGGTTCGAAGCCCTCTGCGTACACCTGGAAGGGTTATAACGACGGTGATGTTATGATCATGGCATCTAAGGCAATTATGGGTATTATGGTGATGATTAAACAGTAATCACAGTGATTATAACTGTAACAGCGGTAATGACGATGGTGTTACTAGCAACAAAGATATATGGATATGGAAATAATGATAATTATATTTGTAATAATAACAATAATCATTAAAATCATAATGCTTAAGAACTATGCTGATGACAAAGGTGACGATGATGATGACGATGATGATAACCATGACACCAATGAGGGTGATGATGACAATGACGACGATGATACCAAATGGAGAGGCAAACCAAGTCAAACAGACAGACTGATGATAAATAAACAGATTAACCCTCCCTTCCCTTGATCCTTCGTGGCTCATGGGCCGGCGAGGAAGACGGAAAGAGAAATAAAGAGACGCATAAAATAACTGACAGATAAACCGCTAACAAGTAACCCCCCGTTACCCTCGCCAAACAAATATCCACAAGAAAGAAAGAAAGAAAGAAAGAAAGAAAGAAAAAAAACAGAACCCCGCTCCTCGTGACTCATCAGCCGGCAAAGAAGACAAATAAACAGACAAATACAATAGCAAAAAACACCTCCCTTCACCCTCCATCAACAAACAAACAAAACAAACAATCACTCAAAACACAGAAGGAGAAATAAAAAAAAAACACTACTCGTACCTCGATGGCGTAGCGGCCGGGGAGCAGGACGCGCCAGTACTCCCCGTACTTGGTGGTCTGGAAGCCGACGTCGCGCCCTTTGATCTTGAGCGAGGCACCTTCCACCGGGGCGTTCCGCTCGTCCTTCACGAAGCCCCGGACGCCGCGGTGCACCTCGCCCAGGTACCGCACTAGGGCCTGGCGGGGGAAAGGGAGAGAGGGAATGAGAGAGGAAGGAAAGGGAGAGAGGGAATGAGGGAGAGAGAGGAAGGAAAGGGAGAGAGGAAGGAAAGGGAGAGAGGGAATGAGAGAAAGGGAGGAGGAAAGAGGGGCACGGAATGAGAGACTGGACGAGAGGGAGGAAGGAAAGGGAGGGAAGGGAGGAATAAGAGAGAGGGAGGAAGGAAAGGGAGGGAAGGAATGAGAGAGAGAGAGAGAGGAAGGAAAGGGAGAGAGGGAATGAGAGAGAGGGAGGAAGGGAATGAGAGAGAGAGAGAGAGAGAGGAAGGAAAGGGAGAGAGGGAATGAGAGAAAAGGAGGAGGGAAAGGGAGAGAGGGAATGAGAGACTAGACGAGAGAGAAGGAGGAGGAAAAGGCAGAGAGGGAGGAAGGAAAGGGTGAGAGGGAGGTGGGAACGGGAATGAGGGAATAAGAGACAGGGAGGAAGGAAAGGGAGAGAGGAAATGAGAGAGAGGGAGGGGGGGAAGGGAGAGAGGGAGGAAGGAAAGGGAGAGAGGGAGGTTGGAAAGGGAGAGAGGGAGGAAGGAAAGGGAAAGAGGGAATGAAAGAGATGGAGGTGGGAAAGGGAGAGAGGGAATGAGAGAGAGGGAAGAAGGAAAGGGAAAGAGGGAATGAGAGAGAGAGAGGAGGGAAAGGGAGAGAGGGAGGAGGCAAAGGGAGAGAGGGAATGAGAGAAAGGGAGAGAGGGAATGGGAAAGATACAGGAGGGAAAGGGAGGGAGGGAGGCAATGAGAGAGAGGGATGAAGGAAAGGGAAAGAGGGAATGAGAGAGAGAGAGAGGAAGGAAAGGGAGAGAGGGAAGAAGGGAAGGGAGAGAGGGAATGAGGGAATGGAGCCTTTTCCTAAGGCTTGGGAGGGAAAAACTGGAGATATAGAACGCGAGACAGAGGGAGTGAAATGAGGATACAGCGCCCAAGGAATGAGAGGAATCGGGAATTATGGAATCTCGAGCAGTGCACTTTGGCCTGGAACCTGACGAAGGCCCCGAAGGAAGAGGTCATAGGAGGACATGCGCTTAATGTTGTTCTCAAACCAGTTGTCCAAAAAAAAAGTTTATGAAATCTTTTGTTAATTCAAACCGCCATCTTTAACATGGACGTAGATATATTTACGTAATTACATCCAATAAGGTAAATATATCGATGTTTTTGTTATAGATGAGAGCTAAAATTAACATAACATTTCACAAATGGTCTGAAAACGCCTTTGAACTGAATCACTAAAGACATTTAATAGGAACATGATAGACAGAAGGGATAACGTGACCATAAACGACTCGATATAACGAACTTTACTTTACACCGGGCTTCGTTCATCTCACTCAGGTGGCGCGCAAATACAAATGAATTAATATGAAATAAAAGCGAATAACGTTTAAAGAGTGACAAGATAGGAATAATGGAAATGAAAAATAAAGCAAAACAAAAAAACGAAATTATTTTCTATAAGAAACTGACGCTGAAAATATAACGACCATTGCTTGAAGGAAATAAAATGAATATATAATGAACATGATAGAACCATGATGCAGATTTTACATTTTGTAATATTCTGCGATCAATAAATCTCGATTTTCAAAATGTATGATAGTAACAAACTATAAAGATATATTAACTACCTGATAGTATATTGTATTCTCTATCATATCTGATATATTTTGAATAGTGAAAATGACAAAATACATATGGCACATAATGAAACAAACATACATCAAATGTAACAAAGTTATAAGTAAAATATATCGTAATCATATGATACACGATTTCTCTGAATTTCCATAGAAAAGACAGAAAAAAACAACTAGTCTACCATTAATAACCATAATTATCAATGTAACCACGTTCAAACTGTTCTGTGTGTAGGTGCAATCACTCATTTTCTTGCATATAATCACAAAGCGTTTAAAATATTTCATAAAACAATTGCAACCACCTTGATTTTTCGTATCCATATTTACAATGCCTTTACGAATTTATCAATTGGAATAAATATATTTTTTTCAA
>NC_091590.1:25187997-25192997 GCF_042767895.1 Penaeus vannamei | reverse complement strand
GGCCGAGGTGCATGGAGGCGTGGTTGAAGGCGTAGAGGCTGGCGATGTGCTTGAACACGTCGTGGTCGGGCGTGAGCGAGGGCGTGGAGGTGAACTGTTGGAAGACTGACGGGAGAAGAGGCGTCAGGCGTTGGGGGGAACGGTTGTGGGGGGGGGGGAGAGGGGAGAGAGGAGAGAGAGGAAGAGAGAGAGAGGGGGAGGAAGAGGAGGAAGGGGGGGGGGGTCGGTGTGGGTGCGTGTGTTTGTCTGGTGTGTGAGTGTGTTTTTTTTTTTGTCTGTTTGTTTTTTTGGTCTCTGCGTATTGTGCAAGGGTGGGAAAAGAGTTCAAGAAGGGGGTGAGAGTGTCGCTATATTTACGCTTTCTTGGCGCTATAACAATACTCAGTATACAATAACCATCACCTAAATATTTTACATTAAATATCTAATATAAAATAGTATTAATTAATTGACATCTTTCCCTTCTCCAATTTTCCTAATAAAATGCATATATTGATATATATCTTAACTTTATATTTCTATAAACTGAACTTTATATATTTCTTATTCAAATTGAACATAAAAAAAAAATCTGTGCCAGGGTAGCGTAAATACAGTAAATATAATTTCATGTCATATAGTCATGTCATGTCATGCATTAACGTGTGAGTATGACAGTGCTCTTGTGACGTCACGGTGTGTCACGGATGAGAAGTTGAGATGAATATGAATAAAAAAAATAAATCGATGAATATAGAAACGAACACAATAAATAAATATAAACATAGCATAAGCATAGTTGGATAATATGTACTGAAGAAGTAACTGATAAAAAAGTGAAAGAGAGAATGAAATTAATAAAAATGTAATAAGTATAAATAAAATATCAAATACTGTCATAGAGATGTAGTTACACATACAGTCATGAGCTGAACGAAGTTGTAAGAAAATCATAAGTGGCGCTGATGACTTAGAGTTGCTTATGCTCCGTGTATTCAAATGAACATTGATAAGAAAAAGAAAAGAAAGAAGAAGAAAAGAAGAAGAAGAAGAAGAAGAAGAAGAAGAGGAAGAAGAAGAAAAAAGAAGAAGAAGAAGAAGAACAAAAGAAGAAAAAAGAAGAGGAAGAAAAAACAAGAAGAAAAAAGAAGAAGAAAAAAAGAAGAAGAAAAAAAGAAGATAGAAGAAGAAGAAAAAAGAAGAAAAAAATTACTACTTGTAAACAAATCCCAGACGACCAAGAGAGGCACCAAGAAAGTAAGCGAAAAAAAGAAGAGGAAGAAAAAAGAAGAAAAAAAAAAAAGAGGAAGAAAAAAAAGAAAGAAGAAGAAAAAAAACAAAGATTGACTACTTGTAAACAAATCCCAGACGACCAAGAGAGGCAACAAGAAAGTAAGTGAAACCGGGCGTGCAGATCCCGTAGATTTAAGCGCCGAGGGCCAAGACCGGCTCGAATGGAACGCATTATACACGTCTAAAAAAAAAAAAAAAAAAAAAAAAAAAAAAAAAAAAAAACAAGGACGAAGAAGAAGAAGAAGAAGAAAAAGAAGAAGAAGAAGAAAAAGAAGAAGAAGAAGAAGAAGAAGAAGAAGAAGAAGAACTAGAAGAAGAAGAAGAAGAAAAAGAAAAAAATGTAACAAAAAGAGAAAATAAAATGAAGAACTGCATCCATGGCGGTCCTGGAGAAAGCGGATTTGTATTCAGGTTGGAATACAGAAGAAAAGGAAGGAGAAAAATGAAAAAAGGTGAAGAAAAAGAAGGAAAGAAAGGAGAAAGAAGAAAAGCAAGAAGAAAAACGAAAAAGATGAATAAGAAAAGGAAGGAGATGAAGAAATAGGAGAAGAAAATGAAAAGAAAAGGAAGGAGATGAAGAAACAGGAGAAGAAAATTAAAATAAACAGATTAAAACTTTAGAAAAAAAAATACAGACAGACAGGTAGATAAACTGATGAATCAGATGGAATAGGACAAACTGATACACAGACTGACAGTCAGACAGATATCTTTATCACAGGAAAGTGAAATATTGTCTGTAATCTTCATCTACCATTTGCAAAAAAATATAAAATGCAGAATAATCAAGAAAAGATAATGACATTGTGTGAACATAAAATGGCGATGATGATAAAAGTCAAGGAAAGTGTTCGTTGTAAACATTGGCAACAAGTTGGTGAGTGTTGTGGAAATGTTGTGGATAGAAAAAGAAGAACGATCATTTAATTCAAACTTCAATATATATGCAGTTTTCACACATTTTTAAATATATCTGATCAACATTAAGATCACATTGATTTAAAGGAATGAGATATCCGATATCAGTAATATACAATATATCATGATTTAAACGACGTGCAAGCTCTCAACAAACACCAACAAAACAACAAATCGGATTCACAAAGGAAAGGAATAACTTCTAACTCAAAACAAACGGCAAACGCATCACACAAACGGAAGCAAACGACGGCACAAACCAAGCCAAAGGAACTACCCACAGATGCAGCGCCACAGACCATGCGAGCACATTTTGGTACACACACAGAGAGAGCTGGGCACACGCAGGTACACAGACGGGGTATACACGGGTTCCAGAAATGAAAACAAACTACATAGTTGGGCACACAAGCATACACTCGTATAGCTGTTATACAAGTATACACACGTTATACTGTCTTTCACTATGAAGATTTTAATAGCATATACATACACGCGTATTTGGGCAAAGGTATGTATTCGCAAAGACACACAGGTTCTTTGCAGTGCCTGTGGAAGTGACAATATTTACCATCTGCGTCTGCTGTGGCAATAATAAATAGATAAATAAATAGATAAATAAATAAATAAATACATAAATAAAACAGGTGTTTGGACATACCTCTGCCGCACACGCCAATGTATACACACGCAGCTACTTACACAGGCAAGGACACTCGTGCCCGGGAACTAAAACAGGTGTGTCTGCATGTGTCTCTGAATCCCCTCGATAGATAGGTGTGTATACGAGTAGACAGACTCCAATAACAGAGATACATTGAGCTGGACAGAAGTGGACTAATTGAATACCAAGACACAGGCGTAAAATAACACTTGCGGCTTACACTTGTATATGTAAATTGCTTTGTATTCCAGGTGTTCATGCAGCTCTTTTAGGTACTCTAAGTGTCACGGATTTATTTCATTGTATTTTTTTTATATAAGTATATATATATTTTTTTTATTTCAGTGTCATAGATTTAAATTCATTCTTAGAGTAGCGTCTTTTTTTTTTTTAAAAAGGACATAACCTAACGTCGTTTTTTTTTTCCTCTCTCTTTTTAATTAGTTTTGAGTTTTATTTCATATTTATTCATGGCTTCTCTTTACGATGCTTATCACGCGCGAGTTTAAACCATCGTATTAAATCTAAAAAAGGAAAAATAAAAAGGAAAATAAGAAGACACACGGTGGCTGGAGAAAGACTCAATTAAATTAATAAATAATGGAATCTACGTTACGGTTATCAGAACACAACACTGGTACTAAGTCTCAGGCACTCTAGGACAGCGACCGGGCCACGCAAGCGCACGCAACGGCCTCACAATCCACACGCAGAGATGGCCGGTCAGGGGGTGGGGGGGGAGGGGGGCGGTCGGGAGGGGGGGGGGAGAAACCTCAAAAGAAATTGGATTTTTTTTTTCTTTTTTTTTAGGACTTTGAAAATGATCATTTGATATTCATGACTATTTTTTTTTGGGGGGGGGGATATCATGGACATGGACTTCTAAGAAAAGAAAAGAAAATTTCTAGGTATCCCTTTATCAAGCCAAAAAAAAAAAAAAAAAAAAAAAAAAAAAAAAAAAAAAAAAAAAAAAAGAGGGTCAGAAAAGAGAGAACCAAACAAACAAAACAAACAACAAAATAACAAAGAGACGCCACCACCACCATCACCACTCGCCACCGCACTTCACAAAGCATCCTCATCCTCATCCTCCTTCTCCTTCTCTTCCTCCTTCTCCTCTTCCTCCTTCGCGCACTCACCGCTTCGGAAATCAACCTCCTCTCTATCTGCTTCCCCATTCGTCGACTTTAGCAAACGGAGGAGAAGCAGCCAATCGTGAGCTGGAACGTGGAGGCCAAGGACTCACTCAATGGACTCTCAGCTGGGCTTCAAAAGGCTCTCTAAATCCCCTCTCTCTCTCTCTCTCTCTCTCGTTTTTTTATAGGAAATTCTAAATCTCTAAATTCTCTCTCTCTCTCGTTTTCTTTTATCTATTATTTTTTTTTTTTTAGGAAATTATAAGTATCTAAATTCTCTCTCTCTCTCTCTCTCTCTCTTTTCGTGAGCTGGAACGTGGAGGCCAAGGACTCACTCAATGGACTCTCAGCTGGGCTTCAAAAGGCTCTCTAAATCCCCTCTCTCTCTCTCTCTCTCGTTTATATTTTTTATTTATATATTTTTTTAATAGGAAATTCTAGATCTCTAAATCCCATCTCTCTCTCTCTCTCGTTTTTTTATAGGAAATTCTAAATCTCTAAATTCTCTCTCTCTCTCTCTTTTCTTTTTCTTGCTTTTTTTTAATAGGAAATTCTAGATCTCTAAATTCTCTCTCTCTCTCTCTCTCGTTTTTTAAATTTTTTATATATATATTTTTTAATAGGAAATTCTAAATCTCTAAATTCTCTCTCTCTCTCTTTTCTTTTTTTTTAATAGGAAATTCTAAATCTCTAAATTCTCTCTCTCGTTTTTTTTAATAGGAAATTCTACATCTCTAAATTCTCTATCGTTTTTTTAATAAGAAATTCTAAATCTCTAAATTCTCTGTGTTTTTTTTTTTTAATAGGAAATTCTATATCTATAAATTCTCTCAATCTCGTTTTTTTTCTTTCTTTTTTTTGGAAACTGGTATTACTGCTTATTTCTGTCATTATTTCCTCGATTTCTCAACAGCCTCTCAAGTGAATCTCAAAACTCTCTCTTTTTTAATCAATTTATTATTTTTATAATCTAATGAAAAAAAAAAAAAAAAAAACGCTAATGACTATAT
>NC_091590.1:25175497-25180497 GCF_042767895.1 Penaeus vannamei | reverse complement strand
TGCAAGCACTCAGACACCTCAACACGAACTACAAATGTGCTTTTAAAATTCTATATCATTCTCCTTTCGTGACAGTAACACTGACACTTCTAAGTATATAACCCAATTTACGTTATGATCTAAACTCTGACTTTAGGATTGGTCTCAGGCTCAAGATATGAGAAATGCTTTGTGCTTTGACCTGGCATGACCTCTCTCTCTCTCTCTCCCTTCTTCCCTCCCCTACTCCCTACTCTTTCTCCCTTCCTCCTTCCCTCCCCTACTCCCTACTCTTTCTCCCTCCCTCTCCCTACCCCTTCCCCTTCTCCCTCCCTCTCCCTCGCCTTTCCCCTTCTCTCTCCCTCCCTAACTCCTTCCTCATCCCTCTCCCTACCTACCCTTCCTCCCCCTCTCCCCCCCACCCTTCCTCCCTCCCCCCTTCTTCCCCCCACCCTTCCTCTCCCTCTCCCCCTTCCTCTCCCTGCCCTCCCTCCATCTCCCTCTCCCTACCCTTTCCCAGCTCCCTCCATCTCCTTCTCCCTCCCCTTTCCCACCCTTCCTCCATCTCCTTCTCCCTTCCCCCTTCTTCCTCCCTACCCATCCCACCCTTCCCCTCTCCCTACCCTACCCTTCCCCCTTCCCCCCACCCTTTCTTCCTCTCCCCCTTCTCACTCACCTTCCCTGTCCGCCCTGACACGTGCCCTCCCTCGCCACCTCGAAGCCATCGGGGTTCATGGAGGGCAGGATGTGGATGCGGGTGTTGTCCAGCAGCCACCGCACGTAGTCGTCCGTGTGGTAACTCTTGGCCAAGTACTGCGGAGAGAAAAAAAGGGGGGGGGGTAATGAATCACCAGTAATTAGTCATTAAGGTAATTAATTAGTCAGCAATTAGTCATTAAGGTCATTAATTAGTCATTCAGGTCATTAATTAGTCAGCAATTAGTCATTAAGGTCATGAATTAGTCAGCAATTAGTCATTAAGGTCATTGATTAGTCAGCAATTAGTCATTAAGGTGATTAATTAGTCAGCAATTAGTCATTAAGGTCATTAATTAGTCAGCAATTAGTCATTAAGGTGATTAATTAGTCAGCAATTAGTCATTAAAGTCATTAATTAGTCAGCAATTAGTCATTAAGGTCATTAATTAGTCAGCAATTAGTCATTAAGGTCATTAATTAGTCAGCAATTAGTCATTAAAGTCATTAATTAGTCAGCAATTAGTCATTAAGGTCATTAATTAGTCAGCAATTAGTCATTAAGGTGATTAATTAGTCAGCAATTAGTCATTAAGGTCATTGATTAGTCAGCCATTAGTCATTAAAGTCATTAATTAGTCAGCAATTAGTCATTAAGGTCATTAATTAGTCAGCAATTAGTCATTAAGGTCATTAGTCATTAATATCATTCATTAGTCATTAAGGTCATTAATTAGTCAGTAAAATCATTAATCAAGAGGTAAAGTTATTAACTAGGCATTAAAGTCAGTAATTAGTCATTAAGGCCATTAATAAGTCATTAAGGTCATTAATTAGTCAGTAAAGTTATCAATCAGGAGGTAAAGTTATTAATTAAGCAGTTAAGTCAGTAATTTGCCATCCAGGTCATTAATTAGTAAGTAAAGTCAGAAATTAGACATTAAGGCCATTAATTAGTAGAGTCATTAATTAAGAGGTAAAGTGATTAATTGGACAGAAGTCATTCATTAGGAAACAGTTATCAATTAGGCAGTAAAGTCATTAAATAGGAGGTAGAGTCATTCACCAGGCAGTGAGGTCATTAATTAGGAAGTAATCAATTTGGAGATAAAGTAATCAGTGAGGCAGTAAAGTTATTAAGTAGGCAGTAAGGTCATTAATTAGTCAAACACGTCAATAATGAGGAAGCTAAGTCAGTAATTAGGCAGTAAAGTAATTAGGAGATAGTCATTAGTTAGGCAGTAGGGCCAATAATCAGCTAAGTCAGTAATTAGGCAGTAAAGTAATTAGGAGATAGTCATTAATTAGTCAGTAAGGCCAATAATCAGCTAAGTTAGTAATTAGGCAGTAAAGTAATTAGATAGTCATTAATTAGTCAGTAAGGCCAATAATCAGCTAAGTCAGTAATTAGGCAGTAAAGTAATTAGGAGATAGTCATTAATTTAATTAGGAGATAGTCATTAATTAGTCAGTAAGGCCAATAATCAGCTAAGTCAGTAATTAGGCAGTAAAGTAATTAGGAGATAGTCATTAATTAGTCAGTAAGGCCAATAATCAGCTAAGTCAGTAATTAGGCAGTAAAGTAATTAGGAGATAGTCATTAATTAGTCAGTAAGGCCAATAATCAGCTAAGTCAGTAATTAAGCAGAATAAAAAATCCGTCAACAGTTTATATAGATTTTCAGTGAAGTAAATTGACAGATGATAAATATTTACTGAAATTAATGCATATTCACGGTGCAATTAACAGTAATTACCAAGCAAAATTAGTTAAAATAAATGAGAATCAGTAAAACTCGAGAAACACGAGACAAAATTAGAAATAAGTCAAAATGAGTTAAAATAAATGAAAATCAGTAAAAATTGACCAATAAATGCAAACAAGGCGATTTAATAGTCAGCAAAATTCACTCAGAAACGCAAAATCAATAAGAAATAAAGAAATATCAAACCAAATCAACAATTAGTCCGCAATATAGAACACACAAATAAATAAATCATCTAAAAAAGCCATTAAATACCCAAAAAAATAAATATAAAATAAAATCAGCAGTTGACAAAATCACACTGAAAAAAAGAAAAAAAGAGAAGAAGAAACAAATCCCGTTTACTTGTAGGAGTTGAATAATAATAAAATATTAACAATAAATGATAATTATATTAAACAGAATCAACAGAAGAAAGTCTTTCCCGCCCAACGACTTCGTTTCCGTGCATATTGGCTACGTATTTCACGTTGGGTTGGCCCCCGATGTTTAATTTCCAAATTTATAAAAAAAAAAAAAAAAAAAAAACAGCAAAGAAACGGAATAAGGATAATGAGAAAAAAGTCTTACCTCCACCAAATGTAGGAGCATTTCCCGCCCGACCGCTTCGTTTCCGTGCATATTGGCTACGTATTTCACGTTGGGTTGGCTCCCGATGTTTAATTTCCAAATTTACCAAAAAAACAACAACAAAGAAACGGAATGAGGATAATGAGAAAAAAGTCTTACCTCCACCAAATGTAGGAGCATTTCCCGCCCGACCGCTTCGTTTCCGTGCATATTGGCTACGTATTTCACGTTGGGTTGGCCCACGATGTGCTCGTACGGGGATGCGGACACCACCAACACCCACAGATCTCGTCCTGGGGAAAAAAAAGAAAGAAAATTATGGATTTCGTTTTAGGGAAGGAAATATATGCGGCATGAGATCAGAAAATGCTCTAGTATTAGGAGATAAAATGCAAGCAGTATTAGGAAAGAAAATGTTTTTTTTTTTTTTTTTTTTTTTACTCGGGAAGAAAACGTTTGCAGTATTAGGAAAGAAAATGTATTTTTTATTTTACTCGGGAAGAAAACGTTTGCAGTATTAGGAAAGAAAAAAAAAATATATTTTTTTTACTCGGGAAGAAAATGTTTACAGTATTAGGAACGAAAATGCATTTTTTTTTTTTTACTCGGGAAGAAAACTTTTGCAGTAATAGGAAAAAAATGCATTTTTTTTTTACTCGGGAAGAAAACTTTTGCAGTAATAGGAAAAAAATGCATTTTTTTTTTTTACTCGGGAAGAAAACTTTTGCAGTAATAGGAAAAAAATGCATTTTTTTTTTACTCGGGAAGAAATTTTTTGCAGTATTAGGAAAGATTTTTTTTTTTTTTTTTTTTTTTTTTTTTTTTCCTCGGGAAGAAAACTTTTGCAGTAATAGGAAAAAAATGCATTTTTTTTTTTTACTCGGGAAGAAAACGTTTGCAGTATTAGGAGAGACGAAAATAAATCAGTTTGCATAAATGTAGATAACGGTAATACACGAACTGAGTTCCACATATTAAGTATGTAGAAAGAAAAATAAATTTGTATGAGTGAATTGAGAGAGAGAGAGAGAGAGAGAGAGAGAGAGAGAGAGAGAGAGAGAGAGAGAGAGAGAGAGATTGACAAAGAGAGAAAGTGCGAGAGAGATGATGATGATAATGACAAACATAATGATAATAATCATCATAATAATGATAATAATCTTCAAAATAATGATAATAATAAAAACAATACTACTACAATGAAAACTAAAAGAGAGAAAAAAGTCGAAGAAAAAGAGAGGGAGAAAGATAAGAGATATATATTCGTAGATAGATTGACAGACAGGTAGACAGATAGATAGGTCGATAGCTAAACAGGCGAATAGGCAGATTGTAAGATAAATTTATCGACAGACAGACAAATAAATAGACAGCTTAATAGATAAATAGAGAGAGAGAGATAGAAAGCGCGATAGACAGATAAACAGGGCGAGACAGAGGGAGCGGGAGAGAGAAGGCGAGAAAAGCCCCCCCATCCCCCTCCCCCCAAGAGGCAATTTGCGACGGTCTTTCGCGGACGAAGAATAGACCCCCCTCGCCCCCCTCTCCCTCCCCCGCCCCTTTTGGACTCCTTCCAGGACCGTTTCCAGGACTCCCGCCCCCCCCCCTCCCCCGCCCCCTTCCCTTGGACTCCTTCTTGTGGTCCGGATCCTGCCTCCCCCTTCCCCCTCCCCCTCTCCTCCCCTCCCTTAGGAATCCTTCCAGAACCCCTCCTTCCCCCCCTCCTCCTCCCTCCAATCCTCTTCCCCTTTCCCTCTCTTCTTCTATTTTCCCCTCCTTTACTCCCTTCCCTTTCACCTTCCCTCCCTCCTCCTCCCTTCCCCCTACCCTCTCCCTTCCTTTTCTCCTCCCCCCTCCCCAATCCCTCCCTTCCCCTCCCCCTCCTTCCCTCACTTCAACCTCTGACAGGGTTCGTCTCCAACACCCCCTCCTTCCCCCTCAACCCCCTTCTGGACCCCTTCCAGACCCCCCCCCCCTCCTTTCGCCCTG
>NC_091590.1:25165497-25167997 GCF_042767895.1 Penaeus vannamei | reverse complement strand
ATAATAATAATGATATGATAACAATAACAATGAAAATAATGAGAAAGACAAAAAATGATAATGGTAATAATGATAATAATAATAATAATAATAATAATAATAATAAAAATAAAAATAACATTAACAATAAAAAGATAATGATGATGATAATGACAATCATAATAACAACAATTATAAACGACAAACTGACAAACGAAGACGGCGATAAACAAACAACAAAGACATAAACTGCGCAAACAAGAAATAAAAATAAGAAATGACGAGAACAAAAAGGAAAGAAAATTGCAAGAACAAACAAACAAAGTATAAATAAAAAACAAACAAAAAACAGCAAAACAAAAAATTACAAGAACAAAAGCGAAGAAAAGAGCAAAAACAAACAAACAAAAAAAGAAAAAAAGCAAAACAAAAATGTAAAAAAGAAGAGCAAAAACAAACAAACAAAAATATGAATAAAAACAAACAAAAAATGCAAGAAAAAACAGCAAAAACAAAAAAATACAAGAACAAAAGTGAAGAAAAGAACAAAAACAAACAAAAAATATAAATAAAAAACAATACAAAACAGCAAAAACTAAACAATTACAAGAACAAAAGCAAAGAAAACATAAAAAAAGAAAAAAACCTACAACATAAATGTATATTTTTCTCCCAACAAGCAAGCAACTCATTCTGGGTAATGACGCCCTTTAGAGGGAAACCGACACAGAAAATGTGCTTTTATCCACTCACAAAAGAGAGAGAGAGAGAGATGAAAGAGAGAGAGAGAAGAGAGAGAGAGAGAGAGAGAGAGAGAGAGAGAGAGAGAGAGAGAGAGAGAGAGGGGGGTGAGGGAGTGAAAAAGAGAGAGAGAGAGAGAGAGAGAGAGAGAGAGAGAGAGAGAGAGAGGAAGGAAAGAGAGAGAGAGAGAGAGAGAGAGAGAAGAGGAGAGAGAGGAGAGAGAGAGAGAGAGAGAAGGAGAGAGAGAAGGAGGGAGAGAGAGAGAGAGAGAGAGGAAGGAAAGACAAGAGAAAGAGAGAGAGAGAGAGAGAGAAGGAGGGAGAGAGAGAAGGAGGGAGAGAGAGAGGGAGGGAGGGAGGGAGGAGGGAGAGAGGAGAGAGAGAGAAGGAAGGGAGAGAGGGAAGAGAGAGAGAGAGAGAGAGAGAGAGAGAGAGAGAAGAGAGGGGAGACAGAGAAAGAAAGAGAGAGAAAGAGAGAGAGAAGAGAGAGAGAGAGAGAGAGAGAGAGAGAGAGAGAGAGAGAGGAGAGAGAGAGAGAGAGAGAGAGAGAGAAAAGAGAGAGAAAAGAGAGAGAAGGAGAGAGAGAGAGAGAGAGAGAGAGAGAGAGAGAGAGAGAGAGAGAGAGAGAGAGAGAGAGAGAGAGAGAGAGAGAGAGAGAGAAGAGAAGAGAAATAAGGAAGAAAATAGTTTGAAAAAAAATTATGATTATGAAATGGAGTTTTTTTGTGTTATTGTTTGTTCCATTTTTCTTCTTTTTTCGGCGCTTTGTTCTCTGTTTTATTTTTTTATTTTCTTTTATTTTCTCTTTCTTATTATCAGCTCTGCCTCTGTCTCTCTCTCTCTTTGTCTTTCCTCCTCTCTCTCTCTCTTCGTCTTTCATTTTCTCTCTCTCCTTACTCTCTCGCTCTCTCATTCCTTCCCTCCCTCTCTCTTTCTCTTTCCCTCATTCTCTCCCTTCCCTCTTATGTTTCCCCCCCTTCCCAAGATCATTATATTTTATTTGTTTCATTTTTTATTATCATTATTATTCTTTTTTTTTACACGAAATTTCCCAGAAGCCTCCTGTTACCCCTATCAATGACGTCATCAAGCGGGACCTCGTCAAGTGTCGGCCAAGACGAGGTCCTGCCGCCGAGATGCTGGTTAAATGCCCCGGTTTCTTAGTCTGTTTATCATCATATCTTTTTGGAAACCGATTTGGTGTTTGGTGTTGTCTTGGAGGAAAGTTTGGAGGAGAGAGAGAGAAAGAGTGACGGGAGGGAAGGGAGGGAGGGAGGGAGGGAGGGAGGGAGAGAGAGAGAGTGAAGGGAGGGAGGGAGGGAGAAGAAAAGTGAAGAGAGGGAGGGAGAGAGAGAGAGAGAGAGTGAAGAGGAGGAGGAAAGTTTGGAAGGAGGGAGGGAGATAAGAGAGAGAGTGAGAGAGGAGGGAGGAAAGTTGGAGGAGGGAGGGAGGAGGAGAGAGGGAGGAAGGGAGGGAGGAGAGAGAGAGAGAGAGAGAGAGAGAGAGAGAGAGAGAGAGAGAGAGAGAGAGAGAGAGAGAGAGAGAGAGAGAGAGAGAGAGAGTGAAGGGAGAGAGGGAGGGAGGAGAGTGAAGGGAGGGAAGGGAGGGAGGGAAGGAGAAAGGGAGTGAAGGGGAGGGAGGAAGGGGGAGAGAGAGAGATAAAGGAAATAGAGCGAGAGAGATAGATAGATTGGAGAGAGATAGAGAGAGAGAGATCGAAGTGAAGGGAGGGAGGAGGGAGGAAGAGAGAGTGAAGGAAGGGAGGGAAGGAGGAGGGCGAG
>NC_091590.1:25147997-25150497 GCF_042767895.1 Penaeus vannamei | reverse complement strand
TTCCGGGGTTTTTATTGGCTACTACGGGTGCGTTTTGCTTTCGACATTTTCGTTCCCTCTCTCACTCTATCCTCCTCTTTCTCTCTGTCTCTGTCTGTCTGTCTGTCTGTCTGTCTGTCTGTCTGTCTGTCTCTCTCTCTCTCTCTCTCTCTCTCTCTCTCTCTCTCTCTCTGTCTCTCTCTCTCTCTCTCTCTATATATATATATATATATATATATATATATATATATCTCCCTGCGTGCGTGTCTTTGAGAGTCTATCTCTCTCTTCCATATTCTCTCTGTCTCTCTCTTCCTCTCTATTTTTTTCTCTCTTTCTCTCTTCCTCTCTATCTTTCTCTCTCTCTCACCCTACGCGCGTCTTTGAGTGTTGCTCTCTCACTCTCATTCTCTCTCTCTCTCTTTCTCCCCTTCTCTCTCTCTCTCTCTCTCCCCCTCCCCCCCTCTCCCCCCCCCCAGCCTCACGAACCCCCGGACGACCCACCTGAAGAGGTTCTCATCGAAGTACTGTGGGTCGTACTGCGGCAGGTAGTTACTCGGGGGCTCGTCCAGCTCCTGACCGCGGATGTACTGGATGGCCGTCAGATACACGTAGAAGAAGCCCACGATGATCATCATCATGTACCACACCGCCGGCTTCATCCTGCACCAGCAGCGTCTGCAACAGGAAAAGGAAGAGGTCGCGACGTTATCATACTGGTCATACATCTGGTTGTTTATTTCATACATTTGGTTGTTTATTCGGTTGGTGGTTTAACTTTAAGCAGTTTGACCTGCATCACCGAGGAGGGAAAACAAGAAAAGATATCATTAGTAGCATGGGAGAGATTTTAATGGTTATTACAAGAGTCGTTTTCCACCAGCAGTGTCTGTAAGATATTAAAAGGACACACACACACACACACACACACACACACACACACACACACACACACACACATATATATATATATATATATATATATATATATATATATATATATATATATATATATATATATATATATACAAATATGTATGTATCCAATAACAGCTAACAATTTATGATAACAACAATAACAATAACAATGACAATAATAATAACGATAATGATAATAATAACAACAACAATAATAATAGAAATGTACAGACAATGACAGCAATAAACATGATGACAAATTTTCCCCCAAAAAGTAGAATTCCACACTTGAAAAGGCCACACAACGGGAAATTAAAACATGAATTTCAGTTATGATGAACACAATGATGAACGGGCTTTGGAGATGATGATGAAGTGAGCATAATTACAATGTCATTAAGTCTTCGGCGACAGTAATTAAGGCCTGTCATTTGGCCGGAAATGAAAGGTTATTTTGCATGTGGTGATAATGATACAGTGAGTGTCATTATCGTGTTTTTATTTTGCTTTCTCCGCTGGGGAAAGAGCGAAAGGAAGCGGATGCATTTGGTCAGATACATACATACACACACGCACACGCACACACACACACACACGCACCTACACTCACACATACATACATACACATACACACTCACACTCACACTCACGCACACACACACGTACACTCACACACACACACGCCACACACACACACACACACACACGCACACACACACACACACACACACACACACACACACACACACACACACACACAATAAACGCAATTCCCTATAACAGTGCCAATGGTGTTGTGTGTGTATTGGCTGTATTAAGCACACACGCCCATCCTACCACCTCACCCTCCCGCATCCTACGAACGCCAGGAGATAAGAAAACTCCCATCCTACGCGCCAGTCCATCCTCTTACGTTCTCAAAGTTCCTTCATCCTATCTCATCCTCTTGAAAAATCCTTCATCCTACGCAGGACAAGAGAAAGGAGTCCTTCATCCTAGTATCATATGCATCCTAGAATATCCAAATGAATCCTACATTAAAACAATCTTCCTCATCCTACCTCATCCTCTTGAAAAATCCTTCATCCTACGCAGGACAAGAGAAGGAAGTCCTTCATCCTAGCATGATTCGAAAGATTCTGCGTCCTAGAATATCCTTATGAATCCTACACCAAGAAAAATAATCTTCCTCATCCTATCTCATCCTCTTGCACATTCCCGCATCCTACGCAGAACAAGGAAACGATATCCTCCACCCTAACATCAGATAAAAGATCCTACAACCTGGTACATCCTTTTGAATCCCATAAACATCGAATTCCTTCATCCTAGGATATCGTCTTGGACCCTGCATTTAATGAGATAAATCCTTCGTATTATTGAAAAGATCCTACATCCTACATCTTGAACCCTATAAAAAAAACTTTCATCTTACATCCTACACAGACCAAGAGAGAACATCCCTCCATCCTGGGACCCTATATAATATATAATAATACGTAATATATAAAAGAAAATATAAGAATACAAAAAAAAAAAAATAATAAAATAAAATAAAACGACCAATACTTAGAGCATCCTCCAGCCTCACTTTCCCCATCCT
>NC_091590.1:25130497-25142997 GCF_042767895.1 Penaeus vannamei | reverse complement strand
GACTCTGACGGAGGAGGAGGCGCTGAGACTAACAGTAATGTGGAATATGTAGGTCACCTGACCCCTCTTCCCCCCCTCCCCCCCTCCTAGCCCTGCTCCTGCCTCCTCCCTCCCTCCCGTTCCCAACCCCTCCCCTCTCCCCCCTTCCTTCCCACTCCTCCCTCCTCCCTCCCGTCCCCCACCCCTCTCCCCTCTCCCCCTTTCCTTCCCACCTCCTCCCTCCTCCCTCCCGTTCCCAACCCCTCCCCTCTCCCCCTTTTCCTTCCCACTCCTCCCTCCTCCCTCCCGTCCCCACCCTCTCCCCTCTCCCCCTTTTCCTTCCCACTCCTCCCTCCTCCCTCCCGTCCCCACCCCCTCCCCTCTCCCCCCTTTCCTTCCCACTCCTCCCTCCTTCCATCCCTCCCCCACTCCCCCTCTCCTCTCCCCCTTTTCCTTCCCACTCCTCCCTCCCTTCCATCCCTCCCCCCCCCCCCCCGCCATCCAGGTAAAGGACCTGTGACGTCACAGCCATGAAGATGCTCGTCGAAGCTTCTCGAGGGATTTTGTATTCGTTTGTGCGTGCGCGTTTTTGGGTTTGGCTTTTTGATATGAGAACATGGGATGTATTCGGCGGATTGCACATGCGCACACACATACACGGTCACACACACACACACACATACACGGCCACACACACACACACACATATACACGACCACACACACACATACACGACCACACACACACACATACACGACCACACGCACACACACACATATACACGACCACACGCACACACACACAAACACGCACACACACACACACACACACACATATACACGGCCACACACACACACAGACACGACCACACACACACACATATACACGGCCACACACACACACATACACGACCACACACACACATACACGGCCACACACACACACACACATATACACGACCACACACACACATACACATACACGACCACACACACACATACACGCGCGCACACACCGCACACAAGCATTTATAGGCCTATGTATGTATCTATCTATCTATATGCGTGTTTGTGTGTGTGTGTGTGTGTGTGTGTGTGTGTGTGTGTGTGTGTGTGTGTGTGTGTGTGTGTGTGTGTGTTTACGTACGTATGTATGCATAAATTTCGTCATGTACAATGTGATAGCATAGACTTGTATGAATACAAAAGGTTAACCTAACTGACACTTGATCGTAACGTAATCTATTTTAACTCATGTTTCCTTACACTTTCCATCAAGTGTCAGAGTTATCAAACACAACACAAACAAAAAAGTATTCACTAAATACTAGAAACTTTCGTTATCATCAACTGTACTTGTAGTTTAACTTGCAAGGGTGACTGAACTCTTGTCCTTTCTCCATAGCCAAAAGTAACCGTCAAAATTAAGGATATTAAAGTGCGCAATTCATCAAAATTAATGAAAAGAATACCCACTTCTTCAAAATCAGAGAGAATAGTGCCCAGTTCCTTAAAATTAGGGATAAAAGTGTCCACTTCTTCAAAATAAGGGATAAAAACATATCCACTTCATCAAATTCAGAGAAAAAAGTGCCTAGGTCCTCAAGATAAGGAACAATAAAGTGCCCAATTACCTTAAAATAAGCGACAAAAAAGTGCCCAGGTCCTCAAGATAAGCGACAAAAAAGTACCCAATTTCCTCAAAATAAGCGACAAAAAAGTGCCCAATTTCCTCGAAATAAGCGACAAAAAAGTGCCCAATTTCCTCAAAATTAGGGTGAAAAAAGTCCCCATTCCATCGAAATGAGAGGGAGCCAAGTGCCCACTCCGTCAGAATGAGAGGGAGCCAAGTGCCCACTCCGTTAGAATGAGAGGGAGCCAAGTGCCCCGCTCCGTCAGAATGAGAGGGAGCCAAGTGCCCCACTCCATCGAAATGAGAGGGAGCCAAGTGCCCACTCCGTCAGAATGAGAGGGAGCCAAGTGCCCCACTCCGTCAGAATGAGAGGGATCGAAGTGCCCCACTCCGTCAGAATGAGAGGGAGCCAAGTGCCCCACTCCGTCAGAATGAGAGGGAGCCAAGTGCCCCACTCCGTCAGAATGAGAGGGAGCCAAGTGCCCCACTCCGTCAGAATGAGAGGGAGCCAAGTGCCCACTCCGTCAGAATGAGAGGGAGCCAAGTGCCCCACTCCATCGAAATGAGAGGGAGCCAAGTGCGCCACTCCGTCGAAATGAGAGGGAGCCAAGTGCCCACTCCGTCAGAACGAGAGGGAGCCAAGTGCCCACTCCGTCAGAATGAGAGGGAGCCAAGTGCCCCACTCCATCAGAATGAGAGGGAGCCAAGTGCCCACTCCGTCAGAATGAGAGGGAGCCAAGTGCCCCACTCCGTCAGAATGAGAGGGAGCCAAGTGCCCCACTCCATCGAAATGAGAGGGATCCAAGTGCCCCACTCCGTCAGAATGAGAGGGAGCCAAGTGCCCCACTCCGAGAGGGTAGTGCCCCTGCCGCCCCTGTGCCCTCGCCCCTCTCGAACCCCGCTCACGTCGCCCACAAACCACCCGCGTGTTCGAGGCGTCGGGCGGGCCAGGCTGTTAGGGCGGCCGGTGACTTCAACGCTGCTCTTGTTTACAATTTCCTTTATCTTTTGCGAGTTTTCAATGTATCTTTAGTTATTCTTTTTGTTTTTTTTCGCTTCTATCTTAGTAGGGTAAGTGTACTCGTTAATTTTCGCGTAGTGTGTGTATGTCTGTCTCTGTAAATTAGTTAATGTGATAAAATGCATGCAGTCATGAACACTTTCGCTTGGCTTTACCTTCTCCAACTTGTCAGCTGATGTCAAAATAGGGCTTAAAACTCCTCCTTTCTCTCTCTCTCTCTCCCTCTCTTCCTCTCTGTCTGTCTCCTTCTTCTCCGCGCGCGCAGGACGTCTGTCTCACTCGCTGTCCAAACGAACACTGTCTGACGCGGAAGTCGGACTCGCCCGCTACACCTGCCCGGCCGCTACGATCTCCCGCACCGCCACCGCTACGCCGTCTAGCACTTCCAGCGAAGACAGCTACCGCCGCGCCTTCTAGCTCCTCCAACGCCGCTACACCTTTTAGCACCTCCAGCTACGTCCTCCCACACCGCTACGCTATCTGACTCCAACACCGCTACGCCTTTTTGCACCGCTACCGCTACATCTCCGGCTCCTCCAACACCGCTACGCCACCAAGCCCTCCAGCACCTAGAAACCGCCACCGCTACGCCCGCACCTGCATTGACGCCCGACCTTCCTCCAGCCCTCGACCCCGCCCGCACCGCCGCCCGCATCTCCCCGCTACGCCCTTCAGCAGCGCCAACACAGCTACGTCAGTATCGCTACACCTTCCCCGCCCGCTACCGCTACACATTCAAGTACCTCCAACACCGCCAGCTATCGCTACGCTATCAACCGCCTCTAGCACCGCCCGCTACCGCTACGCCAACCACCGCCTTTAGCACCGCCCGCTACCGCTACCAAGCACCTCTTGCTCACACCGCTACACCTGCCTCTCCGCTCAGGCGTAGCGGTGAAAACAAGGGCGGAGGCGAACAGGTGCTCAGTGAGGAAAAGGTGACTGATGGCGAGGTTTGTGTGTCTGTGTGTCTGGAACAGAGAGAGAGAGAGAGAGAGAGAGGGAGAGAGAGAGAGAGAGAGAGAGAGAGAGAGAGAGAGAGAGAGAGAGAGAGAGAGAGAGAGAGAGAGAGAGAGAGAGGAGAGAGAGAGAGAGGAGAGGGGGAAGGGAGGGAGGGAGAGAGAGAGAGGGGGAGGGAGAGAGAGAGAGAGAGAGAGAGAGAGAGAGAGAGAGAGAGAGAGAGAGAGAGAGAGAGAGAGAGAGAGAGAGAGAGAGAGAGAGAGGGGGAGGGGGAAGGGAGGGAGGGAGAGAGAGAGGGGGAGGGAGAGAGAGAGAGAGAGAGAGAGAGAGAGAGAGAGAGAGAGAGAGAGAGAGAGAGAGAGAGAGAGAGAGAGAGAGAGAGAGAGAGGGGGGGGAGGGGGAAGGGAGGGAGGGAGAGAGAGAGGGGGGGGAAGAGAGAGAGAGAGAGAGAGAGAGAGAGAGAGAGAGAGAGAGAGAGAGAGAGAGAGAGAGAGAGAGAGAGAGAGAGAGAGAGAGAGAGAGAGAGAGAGAGAGAGAGAGAAAGAGAGAGGGAGGGAGGGAGGGAGGGAGGGAGAAAGAGAGAGAGGAGGGGGGGATGGAGGGATAGAGAGAGAGAGAGGGGAAGAGGGGAAGAGAGAGAGAGAGAGAGAGGGGGAGAGAGAGAGAGGGGGAGAGATAGAGAGATAGAGGGGGAGAGAGAGAGGGGTGGGGAGGGATAGAGAGAGAGAGAGAGTGAAAGAGTGAGAGAGAGAGAGAGAGAGAGAGAGAGTGAAAGAGTGAGAGAGAGAGAGAGAGAGAAAGAGAGAGAGAGAGAGAGAGAGGGAAGAGGGGAGGGAGAGAGAGAGAATGAAAAAAGGGGGAAGGGATAGAGAGAGAGAGAAAGAGAGAGAGCTATTAGTCGAGGAAAAAGAAAAAGGAGAAGGAAAAATGAAGAATGAATAAGGAGAGCGAGAAGATGATAAAGCAAGAAAACAAACAAATAAACAAGCAATAAAACAAAGAACGAAGAAAATGACGAAAAATATGAACAAGAAAACGAAAAGGAAGAAGTGGAAGAAGATGACGATGAAGATTAAGAAAAGGAATTACACAGACGAGAAAAACGAAGAAGAAGAAAACAAGAAACAAGAAAAAGGACGAAGAGACCAAAAAGAGACAAGAAGAAACGAAGAAGAAAAAGAAGAAGAAGAAGAAACAAAGAACAACGAAAGAGGAGACAGAGAAGGAGCGAGAACAGCGCGAGAAGGAAACAGCTGATCGCCCTGGGGGAGGGGGAGGGGGACACGAGGACGGGGGGGTTCGGGGCCAGGGTGGTGAGTGTGATGAGTTTTGTCTGTAAAGTTATTTATTTGTTTCTTTCAAGTGTGATGAATGTGGTGAGCAGAGGAATAAGTGATGAGTGTGATGAAATTTGTTTTTAAAGTGATAAATGTGATGACTCATCGAGAGAATGATTAGTTTATTTAGTTTTTTTTTCTTTCAAGAGTGATGAGAGTGGTGAATAGTGATGAATAAGTGATGAATTTGATGAATTTTGTTTTTGAATTGATAAATGTGATGCGTTATCGAAAGAATGAGAGTGTGGTTATTTTTATTCTTTTAAAAGAGTGATGAATGTGGTGGATATTTCAGAATAGATGTGATGAGTGATACAAAAAAGTGATGAGTATGAGGTGCTATGGAATGTGTGGTGCAAGTGATAGATAGAGCGTGAAAGGTGTTCTGAAAAGAGTGATGAGCGTGACTGGTGTTTCGGAATGTGTGATGAATGTTGAATATGTGTGATGTGCTATGGATACTACCACGTGATGAGAGTTTGTTGAGAGTGATGACCATTGTCGAAAGACTGTGATGAATACGCTGAGTGTGATGAATTCTGTTGAGTTTGAAGGTGAGTGTGATGAATTTATTGTGAAAGATAAGATTTGTGATGAGTGTGATGAGTAAGGGACGAGCTTGGTAATTGTGATGATGAGTAGTGAGTTAAGTGATGATTTTGCAGGCTTTGATGCTTGAGTAAGACGGGTGTGATGAATGAGATAACAAATATGGTGATGAATATGACTGTTCAAAATGGTGATTGTGAATGTGGTGAGTGTGAGGAGAAGGAAGATGAGTGATGATACACCATCAGACCGGAGTTATGAGTGGTAACGAGTGTGATGAATGCGACATGAGTGGTGATGAAAGAAGACCAGAGAAGCCACGTGTGATGAGGTGTTATGAGTAGCCGTAATGAGTACTGTGATGAATGGCCATGAGTGATGAGGAACGTGACTTTGTGTGCGTGTGGTGAATGAAGACAAGGGAAGATGAGTGTGATGGTGAGTGATGAGTCTATGATGAGTGATGAAGTGGTGACGCAGAAGCATTTCAGAGGACCAAGTAGGTATACACTTACCTATATAGATAGATAGATAGATTGATAAATGCATAGATAGATAGACAGAATGATAGACATATAGGTAGATAGATAGATTGATAGATAAATAGATAGTCAGATACATAGATAGATAGATTGATAGATGCGTAATAGATAGATAGATTGATAGATGCATAGATAGATAGATAGATTTATAGATACATAGATAAAAAGATAGATTGATAGATACATAGATAGATAGATACATAGATGAATAGGGAGATAGATTTATAGATACATAGATAGATAGATTGATTGATTGATAGATACATAGATAGATTTATAGATACATAGATAGATAGATAGACTGATAGATATACTGATAGACATATAGATAGATAGATTATGCTATGTACAGCCAATATATGTTATCTGTTACACCCAAATACCTGATAATAATGATAATAATGATAAAGATGATAATGACAGTAATGATAACGATAATAATAACAATAATAACAATAACAGTTATGATAATATTCATGTAAATAATGATAATAGTAATTATGATGATAATAATAACAATATCAATAACAATAATACTGATAGGGATAATGATAATGATAATGATGAAAATGATAAAGAAAATAATGATAACAATAACATTGATAACGATGGTAATGATATCAGTAATAGGGATGATAATAATGATTATAATGATAATAATAATGACAATAGTAATAATAATAATGACAATAGTAATAATAATAATAATGACAATAGTAATAATAATAATGACAATAGTAATAATAATAATAACAATAACAACAACAGCAATGATAATAATGATAATAATAACAACATCAATAATAACAACAATGATGATAATGATAATAAAAACAAAAACGATAAAGATGATAATGATGAAAATGACAAAAATGAAAATGATCGTTAGAATAATAACATAATGATGATGGCAACAAAGATAATAGTAATAATAATGTCTCCTTTATCAGATTTTTTATTTTTTTACTATGTATAAACTGCATGTAATGTATGTAATTCATACGAAATAAAGTTTATTATTATTATTATCATTAAAGCATTTTCTTTACTATGTATAAACTGCATGTAATATATGTAATCTATACGAAATAAAGTTTATTATTATCATTATCAAAGCAAACACAGACAAAACAAACATGCAAATGAAAGACCAAATAAATAATCAGCTGATATAAATAATCAGCTGATATAAATAATCAGCTGATATAAATAATCAGCTGATATAACGGCATCTAACGAATGACTTCTTAGGACTGGACTTGTGGCCGAGATTCTGGTTACCGTGGGAGAGGAACAAGGGGGGGGGAGAGGGAGGGAGAGGAAGAGGGAGGGAGAGGAGGGGGAAGGGGAGAAGGGGGAGGGAGGGGAGGGAGAAGGGAGAGAGGGAGGGAGAAGGGGGAGGGAGGGGGAGAGGAAGAGGGGGAGAGGGAAGGGAGGGAGAGGGAGGGGAGAAGAGAGAGAGGAAGAGGAGGGGGAGGGAGGGGAGGGAGAGGGAGGGAGAGGGAGTGAGGGGGGGAGAGGGAGGGAGGGAGAAGGGGAGAGGAAGAGGGAGGGAGGGGAGAGGAAGAGGAAGGGGAGAAGGGGGTGAGGGAGAAGGGGGAGAGGAAGAGGGGAGGAAGGATACAGAGGAAGGGGGGGAGGGGAGAGGGAGGGAGGGATGGAGAGGAAGAGCGGGGTGGTGAGAGGCAGGGAGAGGAAGAGGAAAAGGAGGGATAGAGAAGAAGAGGGAGAGGGAGAGAAAGAGGGAGGGAGGGAGAGAATAAAGGGGGAGGGGAAACAGGAGGGAGGGTGAGGAAAAGTGAGGAGAGGAGAGGGAGAGAAAGAAGGAAGAGGGGAAGGGAGAGGGAGAAGAGGGAGGAAGAAGAGGAAAATGAAGAAGAAGAAGAGGAGGAGGAAAAGAAGAAGAAGAAAAGGAAGAGGAAGAAGAGGAAAAAGAAGAAGAAGAAGAGGATGAAGAAGAAGAGGAGGAAGAAGAAGAGGAAGAGGAAGAAGAGGACAAGGAAAGAGAAGAGGCGGAAGAGAAGGGGAGGGGGGATAGACGGAAAAAAACTTATAGGCTGCTTTCCTGTCCTTGTTCCTGACCAGATATTCGTGAGTAGGCCTATGCATCTGTTTGTCCGTAGGCCTGATTCTGCTTGTGCGTATGTACGTGTGTCCTTGTGTGTGTGTGTGCGTGTGTGTGTGTGTGTGTGTGTGTGTGTGTGTGTGTGTGTGTGTGTGTGTGTGTGTGTGTGTGTGTGTGTGTGTGTGTGTGTGTGTGTGTGTGTGTGTGTGTGTGTGTGTTTATATGTGCATGTATGTTTTTGGTGTGTGTGTGTATCTTTTCGTGTGTGCTCATGTAAGTGTGTTTTTGTGCGTTCATGTGCGCCTTTGTATGTGTGCATGTCTATGTTTGTGCTTGTGCATGTATGGTTTCGTGAGTGTGCGTGTGTATGTATGTTAATCCATGCGCGTGTATAAGTGTATGTCTTTGACTGCGAGCGTGTACACGTACGTCTGTATACATGTCTACATGTGTCTGTGTGCGTGATTCATGCGTGTGTAAGTGTATGTCTTTGACTGCGAGCGTGTACACGTATGTCTGTATACATATCTGTATGTGTCTGTGTGTGTGTGTGCGTATGTCTATTAACGGGCGTTTGCGCGCGCGTATGGGCGTGGGAGGGACACGCCCGCCGCCCATTCGCCGCACTTCGTAACAGTAAAAGCCCCGTTTACTGTTAACAGGAGCAGCTCTTCGGAAACCCCTCGGGATGCGCGGGTGGGGGAGGTGCGGGGGTGGGGGAGGGGGAGGGAGCAGTCAGCTGTTTTCCGAGGGGGTGGGAGGGGGAGGGGGAGGGAGCGGGAGGAGGCAGGAGAGGGAGGGAGAGGGGAGGGGGATTGGGTGGGGAGAGAAGAAGGGGGGAGGGGGGGAGAAGAAGGGGGAGGGAGGAGAGGAGAGGGAGGGGGAGAGGAGAGAGGGAGGGGGGAGGGAGAGAGGAGGGAGGGAGGGAGGGAGGGGGAGAGAGGAGGGGAGGGAGGGAGGGGGAGGGAGAGGGAGGGGAGGGGAGAGAAGAGGGGGAATGGAGGAGGGAGGAAGGAAGAAGGGGTGGGAGGAACGAGGAGGGAGAGGGGGGGAGTGGGGAGGGAGAGGATGGGGAGAGAGAAGAGGGGAGGGGAGAGGAGGGAAGAGGAAGGGAGAGAGAGAGGGAAAGGAGAGGGAGAGGGGACAGGAGAGGAGAAAGGGGAGGAAGATAGGAAGGGAAGAGGAAGGGAGAAGGAGACGCGAGAGGAGAGAGAAAGGTGGATGAAAGAGGTAGGTGAAGAAGGAAAAAAAAATGCGAAGGAGGGAAGGAGGGTGGGGAGGGTTAGTGGAGAGGGGGAGAGGGGAGGATAGAGAGAGAAAAGGAGGAAAAAGGATAGGATGTAAGGATAAGGAAAAGATGGGGAGAGGAGAAAAGGGTAGGGGCGAGGGAGAGATAGTGGGGGAGGAGAGAAGCAGGGAGGATTAGGGTAGACAGAATGGGGGAGGAGGGGGAGCGAAGGGAAGGGGGAAGGATCTCTACTCCTAAGGTTATCCTATCCACTCCCAGCCCCTCCCCCCCTTCCCAACTTACCTCTCTTCCCTCCCCATCCTCTCCCACCCCCACCCAATCCCATCCCCACCCCCCTACCCACCCAAACACTCCCCCCACCCACCCCCTTCCCCACCTACCCCTCTTCCCTCCTCATCCTCTCCCGCCCACCCCTACCTACACAAACTGTCCCCCCACCCACCCCCACCCACCCCTCCTCCCCCCTCCCCCATAATTCCATCTCTCTGCCTTTCCTCATTCATATGTGATGCCTCACCTGTGTGTACATACGTCACGCCCTGGTTCCGTGTGTGTGCGTGTATGTGCGTGTGATCGTGTTAACATGTATGAGTCTTTTATGTGTGTACCTATGTACGTTTTTGTAAATATGTTGATGTGTTAGATTTTGCAATGTATACGACCGAGTGTGTGTGCACGAAGTGAGTAATAATGATAATTACAAAAAATAATGATAACCAAAAAAAATGATAATAATAATGATAATGATAATGAAAAAAATCCAATATAATCATAATTATGAAAATGATGAAGTGATAACTATAACAACAGCAATAATATTGATAATAATAATTATGATAATGATAATAGTAATACTTATGTGATGTTGAGGATGATAATAATGATAATCATAATAACAATAATCATCATTATCATCATCATCATAATGATGATAATAACAATAATATTAATGATAATAATAATGATAATAATCATGATGACAATGATAATTGTAATAATGTCTATGATGATGATAACAGTAACAATAACAATGTTAATAATAATGATAGAAAAATAACAATAACAGTTATAATAATAATACCAACAATAACATTTAACCCACACAGACACCGCCCACAAGAGCTCTCTTCCGCCCACAATCCCCACCCGGAGCCAAACGCAACGCACGCCCACACTCACGCCCACAAGCCAAGCGCTGTCTTCCGTCCATTCACACTCACACAAAGAAAGAAAGAAAGAAATGAAAAAAATCGAATTATGAACACCGCCCATAGAAAAAATAAAAAACAAAATAAAATTCATAATTCACTCATGCAATCCCCCCCCCCACCCACTCCACCCAAACATAGCCTCCCCGCTACGCCCAGGCACAACCCCGCCCCCTCACTCAAGCACAACCCCCCACCCCCACCCCCACCAACACAACCCCGTCCCTCCCACAACCACCCTCCCTCCCCATCCACTCACAACCCCCTCCCTCCCTTCCACAACCACCCTCCCCAACCCCACAATCACCTCCCTCCACCCCCTACAACCACCCTCCCTCCCCCATCCACTCACAACCCCTCCTTCCACAACCACTCTCCCCCCCCCCCAACCCCCACAACCCCCAGCCCTCTCTCCAACCCCCACAACCACCCTCCCCTCCCTCTGTCCACTCACAACCCTCACCCCCACAACCGTCCTCCCCTTCCCCCCACCCCTAACAACCCCACAACCCCCACAATCACCTCTCCTCCAACCCCCTACAACCAGCCCTCCTCCCCCCATCCACTCACAACCCCTACCTCTCACAACCGTCCTCCCCCTCCCCCACCCCAACAACCCCCAACCCCCACAACAGCCTCTCCCTTTGTCCCCAACCCCTCAATCCCTCCCCCACCCCCACAACCGTCCTCCCCACCCCAACCCCCACAACAGCCCTCCCTCACCCCCCCCCACAACCGTCCTCCTCCCCCACCCCCAACAACCCCCAACCCCTTTCTCCACCCCCTACAACAGCACCTCCCTCCCCTATCCACTCACAACAGCCCTACCTCTCACAACCGTCCTCCAACCCCCCACCCCAACAACCGTCCTCCACCCCCACAACAGCCCTCCCAACAACCCCAACCCCCTCAGCCCCATCCCCCTCAACAGCCCCTCCCTCTGTCCCCTCCCCCAACCCCCACAACCCCTCCCTCCCCCAACCCCACAACAAGCCCTCCCTCTGTCCCCAACCCCTCATCCCCACAACCGTCCTCCCCAACCCCCACCCCAACAGTCCCCCAACCTCTGTCCCCACTCTCCAACCCCCACAACAGCCCTCCCTCTGTCCCCAACCCCCAACCCCACAACCCCCTCTCTCTGTCCCCAACCCCTCCCCCTCCCCCATCCCCACAACCCCAACCCCCACAACCCCCTCCCTCCACCCCCTACAACCACCCTCCCACCTCCCCTCAATCCACTCACAACCGTCCTCCTCCTTCCCAACAACCACTCTCCCCCACAACCCTACCCTCCAACCCCCAACAACCCCCAACCCCCTCTCTCCACCACCCCCACAACGGCCCTCCCTCTGTCCAACCCCCCCAACCCCTCACCCCCACAACCGTCCTCCCCCTCCCCCCACCCCAACAACCCCCAACAACCCACAATCCCTCTCTCCAACCCCCACAACAGCCCTCCCTCTGTCCCCAACCCTCCCCCCCACAACCGTCCTCAGCCCCTCCCCCCACAACCGCTCCCCCAGTCCCCAACCCCCACAACCGCACCCCTCTCTCCAACCCCCACAACAGCCCTCCCTCTGTCCCCAACCCCTCACCCTACCCCCTTAACCCCATCCCCCAACCCCCACAACCCCCTCCCTCTGTCACCAACCCCTCACCCTCCCCATCCCCAACCCCCACAACCCCCTCTCTCCAACCCCAACAACAGCCCTCCCTCTGTCCCCAACCCCTCCCCTCCCCCACCCCCTCTCTCCAAACCCCCACAACCATCCTCCCCCTCCCCCACCCCCAACAACCCCACAAGCCCCTCTCTCCAACCCCCACAACAAGCCCTCCCTCTGTCCCCAACCCCTCCCCTCCCCCACCCCCAACCCCCACAACCATCCTCCCCCTCCCCCACCCCCAACAACCCCACAAGCCCCTCTCTCCAACCCCCACAACAACCCTCCCTCTGTCCC
>NC_091590.1:25112997-25117997 GCF_042767895.1 Penaeus vannamei | reverse complement strand
ATTATTATTATTATTATTATCATTATTATTATTATTATTATTATCATCATCATCAGTAGTAATAGAGGTATAAGTGCTATTATTTTTTTGTTACAATTATAAGCATAATTATCATTACTATTACTACTACAGCTGCTATTGATATCATTATAATAATTATAGTTATCGTCATTATCATTATTACATTACAATAATCATAATATTGATAATAATGATAATGATGATGAAAATAATACTAAAAATAATAATGATGATGATGATGATAATTATTACTATTTCAATTATCATTGTCATTAACATCATTATTATGATTAACATTATTATTGTTATTACTATTTTCATCATCCTTATCATCATTATCACTATCACTATTCTTGTCATTATCATTATTACCAATATCACGATTATTATCAATATTACTATTGGTGTCATTATTATCATCATTATCATTGTTATCATCATTACTGTCATTATTATCAGTATCATTTTTATTGTTATTATCAAGGCGATAATGATGAATATTATCACTATCATTATTGCTATTATCATCATTATTCTTATTTCGTTATCATTACCATTATCATTATCATCGTAACTATTATCATTATGATCGTAACTATTATCATCATGATCGTAACTATTATCATTATGATCGTAACTATTATCATTATGATCGTAACTATTATCATTATGATCGTAACTATTATCATCATGATCGTAACTATTATCATTATGATCGTAACTATTATCATTATGATCGTAACTATTATCATTATGATCGTAACTATTATCATTATGATCGTAACTATTACCATTATGATCGTAACTATTATCATTATGATCGTAACTATTATCATTATGATCGTAACTATTATCATCATGATCGTAACTATCATCATTATGATCGTAACTATCATCATTATGATCGTAACTATTATCATTATGATCGTAACTATTACCATCATGATCGTAACTATTATCATTATGATCGTAACTATTATCATTATGATCGTAACTATTATCATTATGATCGTAACTATTATCATTATGATCGTAACTATTACCATTATGATCGTAACTGTTATCATTATGATCGTAACTATTATCATTATGATCGTAACTATTATCATTAAGATCGTAACTATTATCATCATGATCGTAACTATTATCATTATGATCGCAACTATTATCATTATCGTAACTATTATCAATATGATCGTAGCTATTATCATTATGATCGTAATTATTATCAATATGATCGTAACTATTATCATTATGATCGTAACTATTACCATTATGATCGTAACTGTTATCATTATGATCGTAACTATTATCATTATGATCGTAACTATTATCATTATGATCGTAACTATTACCATTATGATCGTAACTATTATCAATATGATCGTAACTATTATCATTATCGTAACTATTATCAATATGATCGTAGCTATTATCATTATGATCGTAACTATTATCAATATGATCGTAGCTATTATCATTATGATCGTAACTATTATCATCACTTTTCTTATTTCTATCATCATCATCCCTCTTATCCCCATCCTTCTTCACCCTTGGACGCGGGAGCACATAAGAGTCAAAATGACCAGAAACTCTACGGAAAGTGAGCCTTAGGGGAGTCGTTAAGGAATTTTATATCTTTTGCATATTTCACGTCTTTTATTTATTCATTTTTTTTATTATTCACTTCGGACCTCGCTCGTATTATGCATTCTCTCTCTCCCTCTCTTTCTCTTTCTTTCTCTCTCTTTCTCTTTCTCCTTCTCTTTCTCTCTCTCTCTTTCTTTCTCTCTATCTTTTCTCTCTTTCTTTCTCTGTCTTTGCCTCTTTCACTTTAGTTGTTCCTGCTTTTCTCTCTCTCTCTCTCTCTCGCTCTCTCTCTCTCGCTATCTCTCTCTCTCTGTCTTTCTTTCTCTCTCTTTCTCTCTCTCTCTCTCTCTCTCTCTCTCTTTCTCGCTCTCTCGCTCTTTTTATCTTATTTATCTATCATTATTATCATTATTATCATTACTATTATTATCATTATTATTATTATTATTATTATCATTATTATTATTATTATTATTATTATTATTATTATTATTATTATTATTATTATCATTATTATTATTATTGCTATTGTTATTATTATTATCATTATTATCATTATTATTATTATCATCATTATTATTATTATTATTATTATTATTATTATCATTATTATTATTATTATTATTATTATTATTATTATCATCATCATCATTTTATTATTATAATTTCTTCACTTTCTAAATCTTTTAAACATTACTAATTCTACAGATCCTACACTTCAATTCACACTTATCTTGTCTCTACCTAACATGTTTTCTCTCTCTCTCTCTCTCTCTCATTTTATTGTGACATGTCTATCGATATGGACGAGAACCTAATAGACACTTTTTTATGATTATTTGATAGAATAATTCATATTTCCTTAATTAAGTCGATCAATAGATAGATTGATAGAGATAGATAGATATATACAGACATAAAGATATGTAGACTGATGGAGAGGTACATAGATAGATAAAGATGGATAGAGATAGATAGATAGACATAAATAGAAATATAGATAGATATAGATAGAAATATAAATAATAGCTAGATAGATAGGTAGATAAATAGATTAGGAAGGCAGGTTAGACAGACATATAGATAAATACATAGATAGAGATAGACAGACATAGATATATAGGGATAGATATATAGACAGATAGATATACAGACAGAAAGGTATATATTTAGATGTAGATAGATAGATATACAGACAGAAAGGCAGATATAGAGATAGAGATAAATAGATAGATAGACAGATACATATTCAGACAGAAATGGTAGACATATAGACAGAGATAGATGGATAGATAGACAGATTGATATAAAGAGAGATGGATAGATGTAATAGATTCTCTCTCTGTCACGCTCTTTCTCAATCCCTTTGGCTGCCTATCTGTCTATTTCCGTCTCCCTTAATCTGTTTCTCTCTATTTCCTTTTTTTGTATCTGTCTGTCTCTTTGCGTACCCTTTTCGTCCCATTTCTATCTATTTCTATCTGTCTTCTTTCTATACATTCGAAAAGAGTGTGAGGTCCTTGGAATCCTGTAACATTCTAAATGGCCTTTCTCTCTCTAACATTCTAATGGTCTATCTCTTTAACACTCTAAGTGGCCTTTCTATAACATTCTAATGGTCTATCTCTTTAACATTCTAAGTGGCCTCTTGGTCTATCTTTCTAACATTCTATGTGGCCTTTCTCCCTCTAACATTCTAATGGTCTATCTCTTTAACATTCTAAGTGGCCTCTTGGTCTATCTTTCTAACATTCTATGTGTCCTCTCTCTCTCCAACATTCTAATGGTCTATCTCTTTAACATTCTAAGTGGCCTCTTGGTCTATCTTTCTAACATTCTATGTGGCCTTTCTCCCTCTAACATTCTAATGGTCTATCTCTCTCTAACATTCTAAAGGGCCTCTCTCTTTAACAATCTAAATGGCCTCTATCTGTCCAACATTCTATTGGTCTATCTCTCTCTAACATTCTAAAGGGCCTCTCTCTTTAACAATCTAAATGGCCTCTATCTGTCTAACATTCTAATGGTCTATCTCTCTCTCTCTAACCTTCTGAGTCTCTCTCTCCAACATTCTAATGGTCTATCTCTCTAACATTCTAATGGTCTATTTCTCTCTAATATTCTACTAAATGGTCTCTCTCCCTCTAACTTTCTAAGGGTCTCTCTCTCTAACATTCTAATGGTCTATCTCTCTAACATTCTAATGGTCTATCTCTCTAACATTCTAATGGTCTGTCTCTCTAACATTCTAAGTGGCCTCTTGGTCTATCTTTCTAACATTCTATGTGGCCTCTCTCTCTCCAACATTCTAATGGTCTATCTCTCTAACATTCTAATGGTATCTCTCTCTCTAACATTCTAATGGTATCTCTCTCTCTAACATTCTAATGGTCTATCTCTCTAACATTCTAATGGTCTCTCCCTTTAACAATCTAAATGGCCTCTATCTGTCTAACAGTCTAATGGTCTATCTCTCTCTAATGTTCTACTAAATGGTCTCTCTCTCTCTAAGCTTCTAATGGTCTCTCTCTCTAACATTCTAATGGTCTATCTCTCTCTAACATTCTAATGGTCTATCTCTGTCTAACATTCTAATGGTCTATCTCTTTAACATTCTAAATGGCCTCTATCTGTCTAACATTCTAATGGTCTATCTCTCTCTAATATTCTACTAAATGGTCTATCTCTCTAACATTGTAATGGTCAATCTCTCTCTAACATTCTAATGGTCTATCTCTCTAACATTCTAAAGGGCCTCTCTCTTTAACAATCTAAATGGCCTCTATCTAACATTCTAATGGTCTATTTCTCTCTAATATTCTACTAAATGGTCTCTCTCTCTCTAACATTCTAATGGTCTATCTCTCCAACATTCTAATGGTCTATCTCTCTCTAACATTCTAAAGGGCCTCTCTCTTTAACAATCTAAATGGCCTCTATCTGTCTAACATTCTAATGGTCTATCTCTCTCTCTAACCTTCTGAGTCTCTCTCTCCAACATTCTATTGGTCTATCTCTCTCTAACATTCTAATGGTCTATTTCTCTCTAATATTCTACTAAATGGTCTCTCTCCCTCTAACTTTCTAAGGGTCTCTCTCTCTAACATTCTAATGGTCTATCTCTCTAACATTCTAATGGTCTATCTCTCTAACATTCTAATGGTCTATCTCTCTAACATTCTAATGGTCTATCTCTCTAACATTCTAATGGTCTATCTCTCTAACATTCTAATGGTCTGTCTCTCTAACATTCTAATGGTCTGTCTCTCTAACATTCTAAGTGGCCTCTTGGTCTATCTTTCTAACATTCTATGTGGCCTCTCTCTCTCCAACATTCTAATGGTCTATCTCTCTAACATTCTAATGGTATCTCTCTCTCTAACATT
>NC_091590.1:25102997-25105497 GCF_042767895.1 Penaeus vannamei | reverse complement strand
CTCTCTCTCTCTCTCTCTCTCTCTCTCTCTCCTCTCTCTCTCTCTCTCTCTCTTTCCCTCTCTTCATTCTCCATCTCTCCATCTCTTCATTCTCTACAACATTCTCTCTCCATCTTCATTCTTTCTCTCTTCCTCTCTTCCTCTCTCTCCCTCTCTCTCTCATTCTCTCTTAAAATATTTTAACATCCACAACACGGCATCAACAACACTTACAAAATCTTAAAGATCTACAACTTCTCCAGAATCCACAAGGTCCCCTCATTATCTCAGATTCACCGAGATGCAGACTCGAATATAACCACTTCTCCCCCCCTAACCCCCCACCATCGACCTCCTCACGACCTTTCCTCACTCATCAACCTCCTCCCTGTCTAACTCTCAGACCCAAAGTGAAAAAAATGTTAGGATTCTGGCGACATTTCTGTGCAACTTAGGAGTGGGTGAGAGGATGTGGAGAAAGAAGAAGAGGAGGAGGAGGAGGAGAAGGAGGAGGAGGAGGAGGAGGAGGAGGAGGAGGAAAAGGAGGAGGAGGAGCAAGAGGAAGAGGAGGAGGAGGAGGAGGAGGAGGAGGAGGAGGAGGAGGAGGAGGAGGAGGAGGAGGAGTTGGAGGAGGAGTTGGAAAAGGAGTTGGAGGAGGAGTTGGGAGGGAGCAGGAGGAGAAGGTGGGGAGAAGGGGGAGAAGAGGACCAGGGGGAGAAGGATGAGGATGAGGAGTGGGGAGGGAGGGGAGAGGAGAGTGGGAGGAGAGGAGAGGAGTGGGAAGAGAAGAGGAGAGGAGAGAGGAGAGGAGAGGAGAGGAGAGGAGAGGAGAGGAGAGAGAGAGAGAGAGAGAAAGAGAGGAGAGGAGAGGAGAGAGAGAAATAAACAGACAGACCGAGAGGCAGAAAGACAGAAAGAGAGAGAGAGAGACAAACAGAGAGGCAGATCGAAAGCGGACGAGAGAAGGAGAAGAAGAGAGTCGAGAGAGGACGAAAGAGGAGAGCCGAGGAGAGAGAGAGGACGAAAGAGGAGGGAGAGCCGAGGAGAGAGAGAGGACGAAAGAGGAGGGAGAGCCGAGGAGAGAGAGAGGACGAAAGAGGAGGGAGAGCCGAGGAGAGAGAGAGGACGAAAGAGGAGGGAGAGCCGAGGAGAGAGAGAGGACGAAAGGATAGAGACGGGAGAGAGCCGAGGAGAGAGAGAGGACGAAAGAGGAGGGAGAGCCGAGGAGAGAGAGAGGACGAAAGAGGAGGGAGAGCCGAGGAGAGAGAGAGGACGAAAGAGGAGAGCCGAGAGAGGACGAAAGAGGCGAGTGAGGAGAGAGAGAGGACGAGAGAGGACGAAAGAGGCGAGCGAGGAGAGAGAGAGGACGAAAGAGGAGAGCCGAGGAGAGAGAGAGACCGAAAGAGGAGAGCCGAGTAGAGAGAGAGTACGAAAGAGGAGGGAGAGCCGAGGAGAGAGAGAGGACGAAAGAGGAGAGCAAGGAAAGAGAAAGGACGGAAGAGGAGAGCGAGGAGAGAGAAAGGACGAAAGAGGCGAGCGAGGAGAGAGAAAGGACGAAAGAGGACGAAAGAGGATAGCGAGGAGAGAGAGAGAGGACGAAAGAGGACGAAAGAGGAGAGCGAGGAGAGAGAGAGAACGAAAGAGGAGGGAGAGCCGAGGAGAGAGAGAGGACGAAAGAGGACGAAAGAGGAGAGCGAGGAGAGAGCGAGAGGAGAGAGAAAGGACGAAAGAGGACGAAAGAGGAGAGCCAAGGAGAGATAGAGGACGAAAGAGGAAAGAGAGAGGACGAAAGAGGCGAGCGAGGAGAGAGAGGCGAGCGCTGGCCAGGCACCAGCACCCAATCTTTACGCTATCCGAGCGGGCGGGCCAATGGCACTCGCGGCCGGGCCATCGGAGGGCCAGGACCCACGCCCGGCCTGGGCTGCACTCCGCCCTGCCTTGGGGGGGGGGGGGGGAGATCGGTGTATCTGTCTGTCTGTTTGTCTTTCCTCTCTCCGCATCTTCTCTGTTTCTCTTCACTTCTTGTCTCTCTCTCTTTCTTCCTCTCTTCTCAACTCCTCCCCTCTCTTTCTCTTTCCTCACCTCATTCCTTCTCTATCTATCTCTCTCTCTTCTACATATCTATCTATCTAATTAAATATATAGATAGATAGATAGATAGATAGATAGATAGATATAGATATAGATATATACATACATACATATATACATATATAAATATATATATATATATATATATATATATATATATATATATATATATATATATATATGTATATATATATATAGATATATATATATATATATATATATATATATATATATATATATATACAGCCCTTTGTGGCAGGTGGGCGTGACGTGCCCCATTACTCCTCGTGCAATGCCCACCACCAACAGCATATATATATATATATATATATATATATATATATATATACAACCCCTAAAAAAGAATTAAATTTTGAAGAACACAACAATCTTTTCTAACTGAAAAAAAAGAAGAGAAAAGAACAACACT
>NC_091590.1:25084813-25087497 GCF_042767895.1 Penaeus vannamei | reverse complement strand
TTTTTTTCCCCCTTTCCCCTTTTTTCTCCCCCCTTTCCCCTTTTTTTTTCTTCCTCCTCCCCCTTTTTCCTCCTTCCTCCTCTTTCTTTTCTTCCTTCTTTCTTTCCCCTTTTTTTCCCCCTTTTTTTTATTTCCCTCCCCCTCCTCCTCCCCCTCTTTTTCCCTTTTTTTTCTCTCCCTTTCTCTCTCTCTCTCTCTCTCTCTCTCTCTCTCTCTCTCTCTCTCTCTCTGTCTCTCTCTCTCTCTCTCTCTCTCTCTCTTTCTCTCTCTCTCTTTCTCTTTCTTTCTCTCTCTCTCCTTTTTCCCTGCCATCTCTCTCTCTTTCTTTTTTCTCTCTCTCTCTCTCTCTTTTTCTCTTTTTTTCTGTCTCTCTCTCTCCCTTTCTTTTTCCCTCTTTTTCTTTCTCTTTCTCTCTCTGCCTGTCTGTCTGTCCATCTCTCTCTCTCTCTCTCTCTCTCTCTCTCTCTCTCTCTCTCTCTCTCTCTCTCTCTCTCTCTCTCTCTCTCTCTCTCTCTCTTTTCTCTTTCTCTCTCTCTTCTTTTTTCTCTCTCTCCCCCTCTTCTTTTTCCCCTTTTCTTTTTTTCTTTCTTTTCCCCCTTTCCTTCTCTGTCCCCCCACCCCCCCCCCCCCCAAAAAACACACACACACACAAAAACTTTTAAAATATATATATATATATATATATATATATATATATATATATATATATACATATATATATATATATATACACAGAACCCATATATACACACATTTCTACCCCCCTTTCTTTCTTCCTCCTATCCCTTCTTTCTCCCTCCTTCCTTTTTCTTTCTTCCTCCTCCTCCCTTTTCCAATCCTGGTCCTCCTCTTTCTTTTTCCCTTCCCTTTTTTTCCCTTTCCCTTCCAATTCCCCTCCCCCTTTTCTTTTATTTCCCTCCCCCTTTTCTCTCCCCCCCTCCCCCCCAATTTTTTCTCTCTCTTTTCCCCCTCCCTCCCTTTCTCCCCCCCTTTTCCCCCCCTTTTCCCTTTTTTTTTTCCTTTCTCTCCCCCCCCCTCCCTTCCCTTTTCCCCCCCTTTTTTTCTTTTCTCCCTCCCTCCCTTTTTTTCCCTCCTTTTTTCTCTCCCCCCTCCCTTTCCCCCCTCCCCCCCCTTTTTTCCCCCTTCCCCCCCCTTTTTTTTCCCTCTCCCTCCCTCCCTTCCCCCTTTTTCTCTCTCTCTCCCTCCCTCCTCCCCCCCTTCCCTTTTCCCTCTCTTTCTCTCCCTCCCCCCCCTCCCTCCCTCTCACACAGACAAAACAGACCGACGCGGGGGGGCCCCCCCCCGAGGGCCCTCGGGGGGGACTGCCCCCCGGGCCCACCCTGCGCGGAGGGGAGACGAGTGCACAGGAAAGCCCAATATTCCCCTGTCGAGGTTGTTTTGCTGCGTTCGTATCCCTCAAATGGCGCCTTCCGCTCTGGGGACCCCCTCTCCCCTCCCTCCCCCTCCCCCCCCACTATCCCCCCCCCCCTTCCCCCCCTTTGCTGGGGGGGCCCCCTCCCCCCTTTCCCCCCCTTCCGCCCAACCCCCCCCCCCCCTTCCCCCCTTTCCCTTCCAGGATCCCCCTCCTTCCCTCTCCCTGCCCCACTACCCCCCTCTCCCCTTCTCCCTTCCCTCTCCCTGCCCCACTACCCCCTCTCCCTTTCTCCCTTCCGCTACAGGCCCCCTCCCCCTCTCCCTCCCTCTCCCTGGCCTCTGCCCCCTCCCCCCCCCCCTCCCCCTTCCGCTCACACGTGCTTTTCTGATGTTGGAGAGGTGCCTGAGGAGGGGGGGGGGGGAGAAGGGGGGGGGGAAAAGAACGAGGGGGGAGGGGGGAAAGGGGGAAAAGGGGGGGGAAAAAGAGGAATAGGAGGGGAGGGAAAAAGGGGGGAAAAAGGGGAAAAAGGGAAGGGGGGAAATGGAGGAAGAGGAGAGGGAAAAAAAGGGGGGGAAGGGGGGAAAAAATTTAAAAAATTGAGGGGGAAAGGGGGGGAAAAAGGAAGGAGGAAAAAAGGAAGAAGGAAGGAAAAGAAGAAAAGGGAGGGCAAAAGGGGGAAAGAAAGGAGGAGGGGGAAGAAGGGAAGCAGGGAAGCAGGAAAAAAGAAGCCAAAGGATTTTGAAAGAAGAAAAGGAAAAGCTAAGGAACTGCAGGAGGGGGGAGGAGGGGGGGGAGGGAGGGGGAGGAGGAGGCGGAAGGAGGCGGAAAGGGAGGGAGGAGGAGAAGGGGGAGGGGGGGGGGGGAAACCCCGGAGCATGGGAGAGGAAGAAGAAGAAGAAAAAGGGAGGGAAAGGGGGGAGGAGGAAAAAAAGGGAAGGGGGAAAGGGGGAAAAAGGAAAAAGGAGGAGGGGGGAAAAGGGAAAGGGGGGAAAAGGGGAGGAGGAGGGGGGGGGAAAAGGAGGAGGGGGGGAAGGGAAAGGGAGGAAAAAAAAAAAAAAGGAGGGGGGGGAAGGAGGGGGGAGGAGGGGCAGAAAAAAGAAAAAGAAAAAGGGGAAAGGGGAAAGGGGAAGAAGAAAAAAAAAGGGGGGGAAAGGGGGGAGGAGAAAAAAAAAGAAGGAGGAGGAGGGGGGGGAAGAAGAAAAAAAAGGGAAAGGAAGGGAAGAAGAAAAAGAAGGAGAAGAAAAAGGGGAAAGGGGGGGGGAAGGAGGGGGGGAAAAAAAGGGAGAAGAAAAAAAAGGGGGAGGGGAAA
>NC_091590.1:25072313-25079813 GCF_042767895.1 Penaeus vannamei | reverse complement strand
TGAAATGACTTGAGGTGATATGAGATGACTTGGGATGACATGAGATGACTTGGGATGACTTGAAATGACTTGAAATGACATGCGATGACTTGAAATGACATGAGATGACTCGAGATGACTTGAGATTACTTGAGATGATTTATAATGACTTGAGATGACATAAGATGACTTGAAATGACATGAGATGACATGAGACGACTTGAAATGACAAGATGACATGAGATGACTTGAAATGACATGAGATGACTTGGGATGACATGAGATGACTTGAAATGACATGAGGTGACTTGAAACGACATGAGATGACTTGAAATGACATGAGATGACTTGAAATGACATGAGATGACTTGAAATGACATGAGATGACTTGAAATGACATGAGATGACATGAGATTACTTGAAATGACATGAGATTACTTGAAATGACATGAGATGACATGAGATGACATGAGATGACTTGAAATGACATGAGATGAGTTGAAATGACATGAGATGACTTGAAATGACATGAGATGACTTGAGGTGACATGAGATGACTTGAAATGACATGAAATGACTTGAAATGACATGAGTTGAGATGACATGAGATGACTTGAAATGACATGAGATGACTTGAGGTGACATGAGATGACTTCATTGGTAACGACTTGGCTTGAGGTGACTTTGAGGACGAGAAGTTGAACTGATTTTAGAAGGACTTCCTTTAATGACAACAACGTCATTTGAAGTGACCCAGTTCTTTGTGTGAGGACTTCGTTGGTAATGACTTTGTGATGATATATATATATATATATATATATATATATATATATATATATATATATATATATATATATTCAATCTCGGAAACTGCAATTCCAGATATAAAGATAAACTATTTTCCGCGTCCATTCTGTGGTTGGCAGATGAAGCCTGAAGATAATCACACAAACAAATAAAAACAAACAAATAAAAACAAATAAAAACTAATAAATAAAAACAAATAAAAACTAATAAATAAAAACACTCAGATCTGCGAAATCCAACATGGCGGCCGCTCAGCCTCCGCCTCTTTTCAAATTTCGTGCGCTTCTCGAGTCTCCTTTGTCGCGATTGTTTCGGTCGTGACGTCACGCGCCGGTCTTGGGTAACTTGGTCTGAGATGGACTTAAGTGGCCGTCTGGAGCTGTCGAATTGGAAAAGGATATGGCTCGTTAGCGAAAGCGACTCCCGACCCTCAGCTGTTTCGCCTCACATCCGGGTCTTGAGTCTACAGGAGGGAGGGAGGTGGTGGTGTAGGGGTGGGGTAGGGGGGTGGGGGGTTGCAAAAGACCCACACACATACAGTCGCGCACACACACGCGCACATCCACATAGGATCTCTCTCTCTCTCTCTCTCTCTCTCTCCATTTCTTTCTTTCTTCCTCTCTCTCTCTCTCTCTGTCTCTCTCTCTCTCTCTCTCTCTCACGCACACACACACACACACATATTCATAAGCTTAAAATCATCTCCATACAATGAAAAAACTTCTTTATATTAGAGAGAGAGAGAGAGAGAGAGAGAGAGAGAGAGAGAGAGAGAGAGAGAGAGAGAGAGAGAGAGAGAGAGAGAGAGAGGGAGAGAGAGAGGGAGTATTATCATATTCATACGCTCAAAATCATTTCCATACAATGAAAAAACTTCTTTAATATCTCAAACTCATCTAAAAACCCACTATAAAATAAAGAATGAAATATGCACAGTCGTGAAGAAAAGCAACATGGTTCCTAACTTCAACGACCTCGCATGGTGATTACGGAGATATAAAGATAGTGAGGATATGACCATAGTAATTCTGTAGCAATAATACACATCATAATTCTATTTATAGATACGAGAATATTGTCGTTGTGAAAATCCATTCCTGTGGCGCAGCGGTAGCGTTCCCGTCTCGCAACCTTGCTGACCAGCGTTCGAACCCCGCCCGGCCGGTGGATGGCAACCCCGGCACACAGGGGGTAATTTGGATGGAAATGTAAACGTGGCAACCCCTGCCATTCCTTGGACACAGGGGGTAATTTGGAAGGAAATGTGAACAGAAAAACTCATTCTGATTAACAGGGGGTAATTTGGAAGGAAATGTAAACGTGGCAACCCCTGCCATTCCTTGGACACAGGGTGTAATTTGGAAGGAAATGTAAACGTGGCAACCCCGGCCATTCCTTGGACACAGGGGGTAATTTGGAAGGAAATGTACACGTGGCAACCCCGGCCATTCCTTGGACACAGGGGGTAATTTGGAAGGAAATGTCAACGTGGCAACCCCGGCCATTCCTTGGACACAGGAGGTAATTTGGAAGGAAATGTGAACGTGGCAACCCCGGCCATTCCTTGGACACAGGGGGTAATTTGGAAGGAAATGTCAACGTGGCAACCCTGGCCATTCCTTGGACACAGGGTGTAATTTGGAAGGAAATGTACACGTGGCAACCCCGGCCATTCCTTGGACACAGGGGGTAATTTGGAAGGAAATGTCAACGTGGCAACCCCGGCCATTCCTTGGACACAGGGTGTAATTTGGAAGGAAATGTAAACGTGGCAACCCCGGCCATTCCTTGGACACAGGGGGTAATTTGGAAGGAAATGTCAACGTGGCAACCCCGGCCATTCCTTGGACACAGGGTGTAATTCGGAAGGAAATGTAAACCTGGCAACCCCGGCCATTCCTTGGACACAGGGGGTAATTCGGAAGGAAATGTCAACGTGGCAACCCCGGCCATTCCTTGGACACAGGGGGTAATTTGGAAGGAAATGTAAACCTGGCAACCCCGGCCATTCCTTGGACACAGGGAGTAATTTGGAAGGAAATGTAAACCTGGCAACCCCGGGTATTCCTTGGACACAGGGGGTAATTTGGAAGGAAATGTCAACGTGGCAACCCTGGCCATTCCTTGGACACAGGGGGTAATTTGGAAGGAAATGTACACGTGGCAACCCCGGCCATTCCTTGGACACAGGGGGTAATTTGGAAGGAAATGTAAACGTGGCAACCCCGGCCATTCCTTGGACACAGGGGGTAATTTGGAAGGAAATGTCAACGTGGCAACCCCGGCACACAGGGGGGTAATTTGGAAGGAAATGTCAACGTGGCAACCCCGGCACACAGGGGGGTAATTTGGAAGGAAATGTAAACGTGGCAACCCCGGCCATTCCTCGGACACAGGGGGTAATTTGGAAGGAAATGTCAACGTGGCAACCCCGGCACACAGGGGGGTAATTTGGAAGGAAATGTCAACGTGGCAACCCCGGCACACAGGGGGGTAATTTGGAAGGAAATGTAAACGTGGCAACCCCGGCCATTCCTTGGACACAGGGGGTAATTTGGAAGGAAATGTAAACGTGGCAACCCCGGCCATTCCTTGGACACAGGGGGTAATTTGGAAGGAAATGTCAACGTGGCAACCCCGGCCTTTCCTTGGACACAGGGGGTAATTTGGAGGAAATGTAAACGTGGCAACCCCGGCCATTCCTCGGACACAGGGAGTAATTTGCAAGGAAATGTAAACGTGGCAACCCCGGCCATTCCTTGGACACAGGGGGTAATTTGGAAGGAAATGTAAACGTGGCAACCCCGGCCATTCCTCGGACACAGGGAGTAATTTGCAAGGAAATGTGAACGTGGCAACCCCGGCCTTTCCTTGGACACAGGGGGTAATTTGGAAGGAAATGTAAACGTGGCAACCCTGGTCATTCCTTGGACACGGGGGGTAATTTGGAAGGAAATGTCAACGTGGCAACCCCGGCCATTCCTTGGACACAGGGGGTAATTTGGAAGGAAATGTCAACGTGGCAACCCCGGCCATTCCATGGACACAGGGGGTAATTTGGAAGGAAATGTAAACGTGGCAACCCCGGCCATTCCTTGGACACAGGGAGTAATTTGGAAGGAAATGTAAACGTGGCAACCCCGGCCATTCCTTGGACACAGGGGGTAATTTGGAAGGAAATGTCAACGTGGCAACCCTGGCCATTCCTTGGACACAGGGGGTAATTTGGAAGGAAATGTAAACGTGGCAACCCCGGCCATTCCTTGGACACAGGGTGTAATTTGGAAGGAAATGTACACGTGGCAACCCCGGCCATTCCTCGGACACAGGGGGTAATTTGGAAGGAAATGTCAACGTGGCAACCCTGGCCATTCCTTGGACACAGGGGGTAATTTGGAAGGAAATGTCAACGTGGCAACCCCGGCCATTCCTTGGACACAGGGGGTAATTTGGAAGGAAATGTCAACGTGGCAACCCCGGCCATTCCTTGGACACGGGGGGTAATTTGGAAGGAAATGTAAACGTGGCAACCCCGGCCATTCCTTGGACACAGGGGGTAATTTGGAAGGAAATGTCAACGTGGCAACCCTGGCCATTCCTTGGACACAGGGGGCACTTGGCAGCTGTCAATGCAACCCCTGGCCATCTGACACAGGGGGAATTTGGAAGGAAATGTCACTGTGGCAACCTCATATTCTGGACACGGGGGTAATTAAAAGAAACAACGTGGCAACCCCTGGCCATCCTGGATCAGGGTAGCTTAGAAGAAACGATCAGAAAATCCTGGCTGCCTGTGACAGGGGTAATTTGGAAGGAAATGTCAACGTGGCAACCCGGCCATTCCTTGACACAGGAAGTGATGTTGGAAGAAAATGCCAGCAATGGCCCGACCATTCATGGACAGGGGTAATTTGGAAGGAAATGTCAACGTGGCAACCCCGGCCATTCCTTGGACACGGGGGGTAATTTGGAAGGAAATGTAAACGTGGCAACCCCGGCCATTCCTTGGACACAGGGGGTAATTTGGAAGGAAATGTCAACGTGGCAACCCCGGCCATTCCTTGGACACAGGGGGTAATTTGGAAGGAAATGTCAACGTGGCAACCCTGGCCATTCCTTGGACACAGGGGGTAATTTGGAAGGAAATGTAAACGTGGCAACCCCGGCCATTCCTTGGACACAGGGGGGTAATTTGGAAGGAAATGTAAACGTGGCAACCCCGGCCTTTCCTTGGACACAGGGGGTAATTTGGAAGGAAATGTAAACGTGGCAACCCCGGCCTTTCCTTGGACACAGGGGGTAATTTGGAAGGAAATGTACACGTGGCAACCCCGGCCATTCCTTGGACACAGGGGGTAATTTGGAAGGAAATGTCAACGTGGCAACCCCGGCCATTCCTTGGACACAGGGGGTAATTTGGAAGGAAATGTAAACGTGGCAACCCCGGCCATTCCTTGGACACAGGGGGTAATTTGGAAGGAAATGTCAACGTGGCAACCCCGGCCATTCCTTGGACACAGGGGGTAATTTGGAAGGAAATGTCAACGTGGCAACCCCGGCCATTCCTTGGACACAGGGGGTAATTTGGAAGGAAATGTAAACGTGGCAACCCCGGCCATTCCTCGGACACAGGGGGTAATTTGGAAGGAAATGTCAACGTGGCAACCCCGGCCTTTCCTTGGACACAGGGGGTAATTTGGAAGGAAATGTCAACGTGGCAACCCCGGCCATTCCTTGGACACGGGGGGGTAATTTGGAAGGAAATGTCAACGTGGCAACCCCGGCCATTCCTTGGACACAGGGGGTAATTTGGAAGGAAATGTAAACGTGGCAACCCCGGCCATTCCTTGGACACAGGGGGTAATTTGGAAGGAAATGTCAACGTGGCAACCCCGGCCATTCCTTGGACACAGGGGGTAATTTGGAAGGAAATGTAAACGTGGCAACCCCGGCCATTCCTCGGACACAGGGGGTAATTTGGAAGGAAATGTCAACGTGGCAACCCCGGCCATTCCTTGGACACAGGAGGTAATTGGGAAGGAAATGTAAACGTGGCAACCCCGGCCATTCCTTGGACACAGGGGGGGGGGGGTAATTTGGAAGGAAATGTCAACGTGGCAACCCCGGCCTTTCCTTGGACACAGTGAGTAATTTGGAAGGAAATGTCAACGTGGCAACCCCGGCCATTCCTTGGACACAGGGGGTAATTTGGAAGGAAATGTAAACGTGGCAACCCCGGCCATTCCTTGGACACAGGGGGTAATTTGGAAGGAAATGTAAACGTGGCAACCCCGGCCATTCCTTGGACACAGGGGGTAATTTGGAAGGAAATGTAAACGTGGCAACCCCGGCCATTCCTTGGACACAGGGGGTAATTTGGAAGGAAATGTAAACGTGGCAACCCCGGCCATTCCTTGGACACAGGGGGTAATTTGGAAGGAAATGTCAACGTGGCAACCCCGGCCATTCCTTGGACACAGGGGGTAATTTGGAAGGAAATGTAAACGTGGCAACCCCGGCCATTCCTTGGACACAGGGAGTAATTTGGAAGGAAATGCAAACGTGGCAACCCCGGCCATTCCTTGGACACGGGGGGTAATTTGGAAGGAAATGTAAACGTGGCAACTCCGCCCATTCCTTGGACACGGGGGGTAATTTGGAAGGAAATGTCAACGTGGCAACCCCGGCCATTCCTTGGACACAGGGGGTAATTTGGAAGGAAATGTAAACGTGGCAACCCCGGCCATTCCTTGGACACAGTGAGTAATTTGGAAGGAAATGTACACGTGGCAACCCCGGCCATTCCTTGGACACAGGGGGTAATTTGGAAGGAAATGTCAACGTGGCAACCCGGCCTTTCCTTGGACACAGTGAGTAATTTGGAAGGAAATGACAACGTGGCAACCCTGGCCATTCCTTGGACACGGGGGGTAATTTGGAAGGAAATGTAAACGTGGCAACCCCGGCCATTCCTTGGACACAGGGGGTAATTTGGAAGGAAATGTCAACGTGGCAACCCCGGCCATTCCTTGGACACAGGGGGTAATTTGGAAGGAAATGTCAACGTGGCAACCCCGGCCTTTCCTTGGACACAGGGGGTAATTTGGAAGGAAATGTCAACGTGGCAACCCCGGCCATTCCTTGGACACAGGGGGTAATTTGGAAGGAAATGTCAACGTGGCAACCCCGGCCATTCCTTGGACACGGGGGGTAATTTGGAAGGAAATGTCAACGTGGCAACCCCGGCCATTCCTCGGACACAGGGGGTAATTTGGAAGGAAATGTCAACGTGGCAACCCCGGCCTTTCCTTGGACACGGGGGGGTAATTTGGAAGGAAATGTCAACGTGGCAACCCCGGCCATTCCTTGGACACAGGGGGTAATTTGGAAGGAAATGTAAACGTGGCAACCCCGGCCATTCCTATCAGGGTAATTTGGAAGGCGTGGTGGCAACCCCGGCCTTTCCTTGGACACAGGGGGTAATTTGGAAGGAAATGTAAACGTGGCAACCCCGGCCATTCCTTGGACACAGGGGGTAATTTGGAAGGAAATGTAAACGTGGCAACCCCGGCCTTTCCTTGGACACGGGGGGGTAATTTGGAAGGAAATGTCAACGTGGCAACCCCGGCCTTTCCTTGGACACAGGGGGTAATTGGGAAGGAAATGTCAACGTGGCAACCCCGGCCATTCCTTGGACACAGGGGGTAATTTGGA
>NC_091590.1:25052313-25062313 GCF_042767895.1 Penaeus vannamei | reverse complement strand
ACGAGGAGGAGAGTGACAGCCAGACTCCAGACCTCCTGTGTCGAGCACAGATTCTCAATGATTCTCCCCGATCTAGTTCAATGAGCTCGGCTCTGGATGAACTCTTTTCTCATGAGGTAAAGTGTGAGAGCATTGTTTTTCCATATACTCTAGCTAACTTAGATTTATTTCTCCGTGAGGTAGTAAATGAATTGTCTGTCAGTGAGGTGTAGAGCTAAGAAGTTTATAGTATATAAGGTAAAAGTGATTTTTTTTCTCCCGAGAACTTTATAAATATGTTATTTTTTAGATTTCTAATTTCTGTACATTTTATTTTCTTTAAAAAATGTTTTGATATAGATGATTCTATTCTTGCTATCTCAATTTTCATCCTTTGTAATAACACGCTTTTATAATCTTATTTACCCAGAATTATATATATTCACAACCTTGTACAATATCATATATGATTATGTATTATGCAGTATTATATGTTGTACAATATTTTATGTATCTAGAACTAATCAGTATCAATTATCCATTATTATACAATATTATATAATCTTCAGTAACATCATATAAGTCCTTATAGATAGTATAAAATCTTTGCAATCTTTCAGGCAACGCTAATCACAGAATGCGCAGGAGAGTCTTACAACACAGCGGCAATCTTGCACTACTGTAGAAAAAGAATCATCAAGCCCAGGGATATTATTTTCTCTTTTTTTGGTAAGGACCTCGGAGCATTTGCAAGCAATTTATTTCGGAGATTGTTATGTGTGGTATTCTTCTGAATTTGTCATTATTCCTATTTATATGACTTATCATCGTTGTCATTTTTTTGTCATTGCTTTTATTATTTTTGTAATACTGATGATATGAAGAATTACAATTGTTATAATAATGATGATTATTACCCTTTACCCCCCTCCCCCCCAGGTTATCGTCCCTGGAGCAAAGATGGGGCTGATTTGTGCCTGTGCATGCGAGCGTTTAGTGTCTTGTACTGCGCCTTCCTCCTGCTCTTCCTGGCCTGGGGTCCTGTCCTGCAGTATAATATATGCCTGAGGTGAGTATAGAGGGTTAAGGAGGAGGAGGGGTTGTGGCGATAATGGTGAAGATAGGTTAGTAAGCGGTTGTGAAATTGGCAATTGGGGTGGGAAAGGTGTTGAGGGGGTGAAAAAGGTGGCTTTAGGGTTGATAGTGTGAAAATGGTGATAGAAAAAAAGTGGGTTTCAAAAGGGTAATGGTAGGAGTGGTTGCATGAAAAAAGTAGTGATAGCGGGGTGGACTTGATGGGAAAAGGGAAGGAGTGAGAGTGACGGCAGTAACTGAGTTTTGAGGATAGAGTAGTATTGCAGTTAAGGATGGGATTGGTGCCAAGGATAGGCTTAGTGCTGAGGGTAGGGCAGGTGTTGAAGGATGTGTATATACACATAAGGAATAGTTAAAATGCTAATTGATCATATTTTCAGTAAGTTCTTTCCAGTCATGTAAGATGCGGCTTCTGCATGCCTAGTCAGAGAGGGTCTCAGTAGGACACCAGACACGGAGGTAGACCATTAAAAAATTGTGAAGAATTGCATTTTTGATAACTGAATAAAATAGTATTTTTGTGTGTGTATGTTTACATTTACATATTTCTCTACCTGTCCAATGCCATCTTGTTTCTGTACTGATTTCCTATTCACAAATAACTTTTTTTTTCTTTTCTATCTTTTTTTTATATTCCTATTTATTTATTTATTTATTTTTTATCTTATTGCCATCAGAAGGGACAGAGGAGTAAGCACCGAGCCCATGAAGCACCTGAATGGAAGTGTTTCAGGTAGGTCGGTATGTAGTATAAAGCATCCAATTGCTGGAAAGGACAAACTGACAGCTCAACCCGGACTTCTGGGTCCTCTGCTTAGCCAGATCTCTCTTTTTTTCTCTTTTTTTTTAAATTCATATACACTATTTTTGTTGTGTCTACATCAAATTTTATTTTTTGTGTGTGAAAGGCTCGGTAACTGGGAGTGTTCAAGAGTCTTGAGGCTCTGCCAGTTTCCGGATATTAATCTGTCTTCATCTTACTTTTCCTTATAGTTTTTATTGATGTTAAATTATATTCTATGCTTCTTCTGCTCTCATACGTTTTCTTTATACTAATAATTGCCTTTTTTTATATTCATTATATTAAATTTAATTGTTATTTATATGTTTGGTCTTTATAGTTAGTATCTTCTCTGCTTGTTTTTCTTTATGTTCTAATCATTCTCTCTGTTTTTCCATACCATTGCAAAATATGACCTTTGAATTCAATATGAATTTTATTTGATATCATATTTAACATGTTTTCATTCACACAATTGAATTCTGATATGGTGATTTGACAATGATTATCCAAGTCAATTCTGGTTAATGGAGGTGGTTAAATGATTGGTTGGGCTTACGTATTTATTAATCTATTTATTTGTTGGTTAACAATTGTGTCTGTCATCAGGTTTATGCCACAACTCACTGATGGTCTGTAACGGAAATATGTGGTCGAATCAGCTGTGGTTCAGAGACCGGCAGACTGGATTCCAGTGGTGATTCGGGGTGGATGAGTACTTGGTGGGGGAAACTAACCCATGGACACTAGCACTGTCCACAGGGGTTGTCATTTGATAAGTTTGTTTACGCGCTAACACATCCAGAAACCAGATCAGGACCCGCAGAACTGGTCACTGACCTCTTGGAGACTAAACCCAGTTAGTCTTTTACTGGTTCTCTCTGATGTTGGCACTTTACTCCATTCTTTGCTTTTTTGGAGAGAAAAATTTAATCCTGATTTATATGCTATTATAAAGATAGTTATTAAGATAATGATAATGATAATGTTTAATGATAGTGATAGAAAAACTTTTATTCATGAAAATATAAAAAGGGAAGAGCAAGCATAACTAGTAAAGGCCTCTTATGGGCTAAACATTTGTGGAGTGATAAAGTGAAAAAAGCACAGTGGACAGTGCATGTACCTAGTGGGTTAAGAGTTGAATACAAGTAGATGATGTGGTAGAATGTTTTTTTAGGGTAGATAATGGCTGGTGATTATGTTTTAGCATAGATAAGGTTAGAATAAAAGTAGATTTATGGTAAAGCATGCTTGTTTAGGGGTAAATTATGGTTGATGTTGGGAGATAAAATTTTGGGATAGATCGGGTTAGATTAAGAGTAGATTTGTGGTAAAAAGTGGTTGTTTGGGGTAGATTATGGTTAATTTGGGAGGTAACATTTGGGGATAGATGATGGTAGAATCAGAATAGATTTAAGGTACTTATATCACAGGTAGCACCTCTGAGTCTTGATGAAAATGCTTCATAACAATTGCTGAACCTCTTTCTAATAGTTATTGCAAATATTAATAAAGATTTTCTATTTATTTTTTCTATAACCTCATTACCATTGACATTATTGAACCATTTTCAAAGAAAATGTATTGAGAAAACACATATAATGTAAGTGAAAATGAGGCAGAGCTAAATGATGTAATTATATTTAGCTAATGAGGGTACCTTGTGAGATACCAGATATTGCAAGATGAATGATTATTTATATGATTTACTCGATGTTATAATTACTAGAAGTAAAACAAAAATATGAAACACTTTAATTGATGATAAAAAAGTATTCCACACACAAAGCAACTGTCAGCATGAACTAGTGAAAAAGTAAATTTCTTTTTTTGGGTTCAGTGGGCCATATTGAAGTGGTGCTGCCTATTTTACTTTTTTTTATATACCTTGGTAGATTTGTAGTAAAATATTGGCAGAAGAGTATGCAGAAAGTTTAGGATGAATCATTGATGGCTGGGTTTGCCTGTGTCGGAGAGGAACCAGTTGAGTAACTTTTGGTGTTGGTCTGTGGATTTGTAAGTAAGTGTTAAGTGTAGTGGATTTCTTATAGATATTACGGTAGTTGCAGATGGATAATGATGGAATTAGATTTTGATTGTAATCTAGTTAGAAATATGATTTTAGGGTTGTTTAGCTTCTCTGGAGATACTGACTAAATACAGTCTGAGCGAGGAAAGTCACTATTATGTCAGTTTCACATTGAATTGAGATGTAAAAAATGCTATTATCCAGCTCAAGTTGTTCTAATCTGGATACTTTTTTTGGATGTATTGCCTATTTTGTTAAAGTAAAGATATCAGGGCGAATTAAAATTAAGAGTAAAGGTATTTGCTCCCTGATTGCCCTTTTAGTTGTGTCTGTCATTTTAACTTTCATTTCAGTCGTTCAAACACATCACGTTATCTCATTGCAATCACCCCATTCCAGAATTGAAGGAGGACTTTTACAGCAATAAAGGAAACAATGACGGCAAAGATTCATGCTCGGGCAGCTTGGTGTTCGGATATGTGGTGCCAAGTATCATGTTCCTGCTGGCCTACCTTGTCACCTGCCTTGTGCTCAGGTGTGGCGAGCCAGAGCACCTGCAGACGCTGCTAGAGAGGGTGTGTGTTTTTTGTCTGTGTTTTATTTTGATTTTCAATGTTGATTTTCTTTTTTCTTTTAGTGTCTATGCTCTCCTTCTCTTCCTCTTCCCTCTCCTGTTTCTTTTTCTTGTTTATGTTCTTCTCTTTCTTCTTTTATTTTCCTTCCTCTTCCCTGTTTTATTTTCCTTCTTTTCCTTCTTGTTTTCTCCTGTTCCTGGTGACCTGCCTTGTGCTCTTGGAGAGGCTTTGATGTTCTCTATTCTTGATTTGTTGTTCTTACCTTTTTCCTTGTTCCTTTTCTTCTATTTTTATGTCTGTATCTTCATCATAATATTTTATCCATTTACTTCTCCCTATCCTTCTCCGTATCCTTCCTTTTCTTTCTGTTCTCCTGTTTAGTTTTCTAGTTGATATTTTTGTTTTGTTCCTCCTCCTTCTCCTCCTCCTCCTCCTCCTCCTCCTCCTCCTCCTCCTCCTCCTCCTCCTCCTCCTCCTCCTCCTTCCTCCTCCTCCTCCTCCTCCTCCTCCCTCCTCCTCCTCCTCCTCCTCCTCCTCCTCCTCCTCCTCCTCCTTCCTCCTCCTTCCTCCTCCTCCTTTTCCTCCGCGTTCTTCTCCTCCTCCTCCTCCTCCTCCTCCTCCTCCTCCTCCTCCTCCTCCCTCCTCCTCCTCCTCCTCCTCCTCTTCCTCCTCCTCCTCTTCCTCCTCCTCCTCCTCCTCCTCCTCCTCCTCCTCCTCCTCCTCCTCCTCCTTTCCACCTTCCCTTCCTACTCCATTCTCTCTTCCTTCCTCCTCCTCCTCCTCCTCCTCTTCCTCCCTCCTCCTTCCTCCGTCCTCCTTCCTCTTCCTCCTACTTCCTCCTCCTTCCTCCTCCTCCTCCTCCTCCTCCTCCTCCTCCTCCTCCTCCTCCTCCTCCTTCCTCTTCCTCCTCCTCCTCCTTCCTCTTCCTCCTCCTCCTCCTTCCTCCTCCTCCCTCTCCTCCTCCTTTCCCTTCCTTTCCTTCCTTCTCTCTCCTCCTCCTTCCTCCTCCTCCTCTCCTCCTCCTCCTCCTCCTCCTCCTCCTTCCTCCTCCTCCTCCCCTTTCTCCTCCTACTCCTCCTACTCCTCCTCCTCCTTCCTCCTTCCTCCTCCTCCTCCTCCTCCTCCTCCTCCCCTCCTCCTCCCTTCCTCCTCCTCCTCCTCCTCCTCCTCCTCCTCCTCCTCCTCCTCCTCCTCTTCCTCCTCCTCCTGTATCTAAAGGGAGTGTTAAGGAAGAGGAAGAGCAGGAGAGGAGGAGGAAATGTTTTGTCATCTCTTGTTTAAGTGGGTGTTTTTTTTCCCTCTCTCTAAACAACTAAAGATTCTTTTCCTCTTTCCTCCTTTACCTTCTTACTTATCTTTAACATTCATTGCCTGCTGGCCCTCACTCCCATAATCTTACCATTGCCTTCCAAAACTCTCCCATTGGCCTCTCTCATCAAAACTCCACCTCCCTCTTCACTTCCTCATTTCTTTCCCCCCCATCTCCAAAGCCCAGCCACCTCTGTTCTCCCTCCTCATCTTCCTTTCTCTCTCCTAATTTCTTTTCATGCCTTCAGGTGTACCTGATTTCGGCCTGCTCTCCGTGGGAACAGATGAAGCAGCGTCGCCTGGGCTGTGCATGGGTCACCTGGCTTGTCCTGGGGCTTCTGTGCTTGGCCCTCTCCTTGACCTCCCTGGCCCTGCACTTGGCCGCAGCCGCACCACACCTCCCCTTCACCATCATTCAGCCGAGGTATGATAAGAGGCTGGGTGATAGGGGTGTGGGAAGGGGTGGGAGGGTTTAGAGGGAGTGTGGAAGGGCATTTGGGTAGAATGAGGTTGGGTTTGGGGAAGTTATGTTGTATGTTATGTTCAAGTCTAGAACCCTGTGATTAGATAAACAAAATTTAAATCATCCCTTTGTAAATAAGAAAACAGGTAGATACAAACTTGTCATACATTTTATATCTTAACTTAATGCCTCTGGGTCATCTAAACACAGGGATGGTGTAAACATGAAGGCATATGGCATGTGCAGGGAACCAGCATGCTTATTTCCATTCTATAAAGTTCTGGTTGCCCTATTACTGTTTTGCAGTAATAGGGCAGTCAACTACCACAGTGCAAATTCTGCATGACAGAAGGGGTATAAGCTCTGAGTACACTGCAGTATTGATTGTGTGGCATAGCTGTCCCAGATGAGATGGCAATTCTTGGCATGGCATGAAATGCATGCCACCCTGAGTAGTCAGTTAAATGTCTATGAATGTATTTGTCTTTGTTTTGCAATGACAGCTCTTGTCAAACTCTTACTCATACTGTTTACTGTCTACCCTCTCAGAGGAGTAAATGCTTCTCTGAAATGAAAAGGTAATGTGTTACTGTAATATGCTTTATGTATATTTATCATTCAAGGTTAAACCAGTGTTGACATATTCGGCTATCTGTTCATCCAAAGAATCTCTCTCTCTCTCTCTCTCTCTCTCTCTCTCTCTCTCTCTCTCTCTCTCTCTCTCTCTCTCTCTCTCTCTCTCTCTCTCTCTCTCTCTCTCTCTCTCACTCTCACTCTCTCGCTTCCTCTCTATTTCGTTCTTCCTTCCTCTCTTCCTCTCTCACTCTCTCTCTCTCTCTCTCTCTCTCTCTCTCTCTCTCTCTCTCTCTCTCTCTCTCTCTCTCTCTGTTATATATATATATATATATATATATACATATATATATATATATATATATATATATATATATATATATATATATATATATATATATATATATATATATATATAAACACAGATACACACACACAGAACACATACACACATAATACACACACACACACATACAACACACACACACACATAAGCACACCCACACATGAACAAGCACACACATGAACACACACACATGAATACACACACATGAACACACACACATGAACACACACACATGAACAAATTAACACATGAACAAGCACACACATGAACACACACACATGAACACACACACATGAACACACACACATGAACACACACACATGAACACACACACACACACATGAACATAGACACATACATGGGCACACACACACATAAACACACACACATGAATTTACACACACATGAACACACACATGAAAACACACAAACACATTAACATGCACTCACACATGAACACATACACACGCATAGACATATGCACACACACGCAGATTCTGTCCTAATCGCCGCAACCTTTTAAACTTTCCAGACAACTCCTCACACATACCCATTAACCCTTCCTTTACCTTCCAGTGATACGGCAGACAAGATCGTCCTGTGTGGGCTGGCCCTAGGGTCCCTCTGGGTAGGAGACGGGGCAATGGTGGTAGGGGTCCTGCTCTACTGTGCGCAGTGCCACTTGTTGTGCACGCTCCTTGGCCTCATCAGGACTACGCTGTTGCAGGGGGCCATCTCACTACACTCCGCCAAGAAGGTGAGGATGCCAAGGAAGGGTATAGTGAGGATGTGGAGGACTGGGGTATGGTACAAAGCCCAGATTTGTTTATGATCGTATGTTATTCATTGATGCTCATTCATCTCCCTCTTCTCTACAGTTTCCCTGTATATTTTTAGGGGATTGGGGCTGGATGAGGGTGTTGGGGCATAGGCTGTTATAAGGACATGGGATGATAGCCTAATTTAACTGATGATTTTTTTACCTCTGACAAGGAGGTTATGTTTTTAGTAGTGTTGGTTAGTTAGATGGTTAACTGGATTAATCAAGAAATTATTAACAGACTTTTATGGAATTTGAACCAGAGGTGTTTCATAGCTCAACTTAAATGCCGTTAAATTTTTTTGGTGATCCGGATCTGGTTTTAAAAGGATTCATTAGAATTGCGAGATAGGTAAACATGGTGAACTTGAGAAAGGCAATTTTAATGCAAGTCTTCAGATGAGAATATTTTTATTGCATCTGTGACCCCACTTCCTTGGCAAAGATAAGCGCTCTCTAAGTGCTTCTTTTATTCAAATATTATTGATTATTTAGAAGAACCATGCTCCTGTAGCATAGCATCTCACTCTTCTTGGAAAAAGTGAAGCTGCAGTACATGAGGGTCTTGTGTGGAATTCATGTTGAACAGATTGCAACGGGAACGATGAAGGGAAGGGCAAGAAAACACACGAATATGCCGAAAGCCTTTTCACTATTGCTTATTCCCTGACGAAGCAATAGTGAAAAGGCCTTCGGGATATTTGTGTGTTTTCTTGCCCTTCCCTTCGTCGTTCCCGTTGCATGAGGGTCTTGGTATGTGGTAGACAAGGTATTGGCATGTGGTATGAATGGTCTCAGGGTTCGGTAGATAAGATTTAGGGGAAATGTTTGATATCCTTATTCATATATATTCAGCATACTATTGAACCCATTTTGGTTTAAAAGGTGAAGTTATATTTGTTTATTAATTTGTTATTATTTATTTTTTGTTTTTTGTTATGATGATAATAATAAAAATAATAATGATAATGATAATAATAGTATTGATTATAGTAATAATGATTTGAAATATCAGCATTTTTATAGTATTTTGAATATCTTGATAACATCAACCATACCAGGTAAACTAGTAACAAAAGGAGTAAGACGCCTTAGGTGTACCGGCTTTGTGTCTCCTCGGCTGCTACATGCATATCCAATGAAAGGAACTATCCCAGGTGAAAAGAGATCCAGCAATTAGTAATTGTCTCTCTCTCTCTCCTACAACCCTACAGCAAATAGACGAGAGCTCACGCTTCCTTCGACACCTGAACCAGGAGCTTGGCCTGAGCGTGGGTCTCTACTTGTGTGTGATTGGCTTCAGGGCTGTCACAGCATTTGGCCAGGTCTTCTCTGTAATCAGGGAGGCTGAGGTAGGTTAGGGGTGGGTTATCAAAAGAGGGAGGGAGGGGAGGAGTGAGGGAGGGAGGGAGGGAGGGAGGGAGGGGAGGAGGGAGGGAGGGAGGGGAGGGAGGGAGGGAGGGAGGGAGGGAGGGGAGGAGGGAGGAAGGGAAGGGAGGAGGGAGGGAAGGGAGGGAGGGAGGGAGGGAGGGAAGGGAGGAGGGAGGGAGGGAAGGGAGGAGGGAGGGAGGGAAGGGAGGAGGGAAGGAGGGGAGAGGAGGGGAGGGGAGCTTGAACACCCTTTATACATACATAAAGGGTGTTCTGGCTAAATTAGACATGTTGAGATGTTGGTAAATAGTCATCAGTACTACAGAAAATAAAAATAAAAATTATAGAGTAAAGAGTTACCTGCATCATCAAGATTTGCACAGGATACCAAAATGCTGACTTCATGACTGCTGTTCAATGCTTTTGCTAGTAAGATGTGACATGTATGACTGTGGAGGTCTTAGGTTGTCTCCACTGAGGGTGATGGGGTCATGCCACCCTACATCTTTGCACAGGGCCTTAGGCTCAATTCAGATGGCTTTTGAAGCTGCTGTGTCAAGCCCTGGCTGGAGAGGGTAGCCATGTGCATGACAGCATGATTTGGTTTCTTGCCGTAACCCGTGGAAGGAGTCAGAAGTAGTTATCAGAGGATTTTGC
>NC_091590.1:25017313-25019813 GCF_042767895.1 Penaeus vannamei | reverse complement strand
GAAACGTTTTAATCTTCTTCTTTTGAGATATTTAGAAACGTTTTAATCTTCTTCTTTTGGGATATAAAGAAACGTTTTAATCTTGTTTTGGGATATAAAGAAACATTTTAATATTCATCGTTTGGGATATAAACAAAAGTTTTAATCTTCTTCTTTTGAGATACAATTAAACGTTTTAATCTTCTTTTGAAATATAAAGAAACGATTTAATCTTCTTCTTGTGAGATATAAATAAACGTTTATTCTTCCTCTTCTTTTAAGATATAAAGAAACGTTTTATTATTTTTTGGAGATATAAAGAAACGTTTTAATCTCCCTCTTTTGAGATATAAAGAAACGTTTTGATATCTTTCTTTTGGGATATAGAGAAAAGTTTTAATCTTCTTCTTGTGGGATATAAAGAAACGTTTATTCTTCCTCTTCTAAGATACAAAGAAACGTTTGATCTTCCTCTTTTTTAGGAACGTTTATTTTTTTTCAAAATAAAGAAACGTTTGATCATCTTTCTAAACGTAAAGTAACGATTTATTTACCTCTTTTGAGATATAAAAAAAGTTTAATCTCCTCTTTTTGAATATAAAGATACGGTTAATCTTCGTCTTTTGAGAAATAAACGTTTTAATCTTCGTCTTCTGAGAAATAAACGTTTTAATCTTCCTCTTCTGAGACATAAACGTTTTAATCTTCCTCTTCTGAGATGTAAATAAACGTTTTAATCTTCCTCTTCTGAGACATAAACGTTTTAATCTTCCTCTTCTGAGAAATAAACGTTTTAATCTTCCTCTTCCGAGAAATAAACGTTTTAATCTTCCTCTTCCGAGAAATAAACGTTTTAATCTTCCTCTTCTGAGAAATAAACGTTTTAATCTTCCTCTTCTGAGAAATAAACGTTTTAATCTTCGTCTTTTGAGAAATAAACGTTTTAATCTTCCTCTTCTGAGAAATAAACGTTTTAATCTTCCTCTTCTGAGAAATAAACGTTTTAATCTTCCTCTTCTGAGAAATAAACGTTTTAATCTTCCTCTTCTGAGAAATAAACGTTTTAATCTTCCTCTTCTGAGAAATAAACGTTTTAATCTTCCTCTTCTGAGAAATAAACGTTTTAATCTTCCTCTTCTGAGAAATAAACGTTTTAATCTTCGTCTTTTGAGAAATAAACGTTTTAATCTTCCTCTTCTGAGAAATAAACGTTTTAATCTTCGTCTTTTGAGAAATAAACGTTTTAATCTTCCTCTTCTGAGAAATAAACGTTTTAATCTTCCTCTTCTGAGAAATAAACGTTTTAATCTTCCTCTTCTGAGAAATAAACGTTTTAATCTTCCTCTTCTGAGAAATAAACGTTTTAATCTTCCTCTTCTGAGAAATAAACGTTTTAATCTTCCTCTTCTGAGAAATAAACGTTTTAATCTTCCTCTTCTGAGAAATAAACGTTTTAATCTTCCTCTTCTGAGAAATAAACGTTTTAATCTTCCTCTTCTGAGAAATAAACGTTTTAATCTTCCTCTTCTGAGAAATAAACGTTTTAATCTTCCTCTTCTGAGAAATAAACGTTTTAATCTTCGTCTTTTGAGAAATAAACGTTTTAATCTTCCTCTTCTGAGAAATAAACGTTTTAATCTTCCTCTTCTGAGAAATAAACGTTTTAATCTTCCTCTTCCGAGATGTAAATAAACGTTTAACCTTCCCGTTTTAACCTTCCGCTTCCCAGACATAAGGAATCGTGTCAACCTTTTCTTTTGAAATGTAAAGAGAAAGAGGAAAGGACAAAGAAGGAGATAAAGGGGACGCGAGGATGCTTCTTATCGGAGTTTTTGTGTGTCTCGTATTTATTCTCTTTTTACTTCCTCATTCGTGGATTTTTTCAGGTTCTAACCTTTTGATTCATTCATTTCTGTTTTTTTTTCTAGAAGAGTATTGCGAAAAAATAAAGGTTATATGTATATATATATATATATATATATATATATATATATATATATATATATATATATATATATATATATATAGATAGATAGATAGATAGATAGATAGATAGATAGATAGATAGATGTGTGTGTGTGTGTGTGTGTGTGTGTGTGTGTGTGTGTGTGTATGTACGTGTGCATGTGTGTGTGTATGCGTGTGTGTGTGCGTGTGTATGCATATGTAAAAAATTAAGAACTCTTTATGTGATTTTTGCCAAGTGTGAATAAAATCTGGATCTACTTTCGCCTTTCACAGCCACAAAAAAAAAAAAGAAAAAAAAAAAAAAATCCGTCATGATTTTTCCACCTTTCCTTCCTTCCTTTTCTTTTTTTCTTCCTTTCCCAAAGCCTAATAATCGGCGCCTCTCCTTTCCCGCCGCGACGCCGAGTCCCTCCCTAACGCATGGCTGCATATTGACCTTCATTTCCCTTGACATTTTGCGCAAAAGGTCACGAACAAGCGGAATGAGAAGCGAAATTCAGACTGCAAATTTCTACGTCAATGTGTGCAGCTGAGCGAAGTAAAATGTCTTCAG
>NC_091590.1:25012313-25014813 GCF_042767895.1 Penaeus vannamei | reverse complement strand
TTATTATTATTACTATCATTATTATTATTATCATTACTATTATCATTTTCATTATTATTATTATTATCATTATTATTATTATTATCATTATCATTATTATTATTAGTTATCATCATTATTATTACTGTTATCAATATTATTATTACTGTTATCATTATTATCATTAATATTATTATCATTTTTAATCAGTTGAATATCAAGTAGCATCAATAAGCAATACTATTAATTATTGTAATAGTAGAATTGATATCAATATCAGTAATATCAATACTGTAACAGTAGTAGCAACAATAATAGCAACAGGAGCTTACGTAATGGAGGTATTAATGTTATATCTATTATTTTGTTTACAAAGTGTACAGACACAGTTACGTACATGTACCTCCCGTACATACACAGTCCCCCCCTCCTTTATTACCCCCACTTCCCTCCCTCCCTCCTACCTCCCCCACCTCTTCCTCACAACCAGCCTCTCCAGCTTCCCCTCCTTCTCCTTCCTGACCCATTCCTCGCAGAACCCCCTCCCCCCCTCTCGGTGCCTCCCCCTCCCCTACACATATACATATCTTCCCCACATGCCCCCCCCCCCCACCATGACTCTCTTTCTCCACCCTCAACAAAATGTCCTTGTTCTCCTCCTCCTCCTTCTTCCCTCCTCCTTTCCCTCCTCCTCCTCCCCTCCTCTTTTCCCCATCCTCCTTCTCCTCCTCACCTTGTCCCTCCTCTTCCTCCTCCTCCTATCTCCTACCCCTCCTCCTCTCCTTTTCCCCGTCCTCCTCCTCCTCCTTCTCCTCCTCCTCTCCTCCCTATCCTCCATCTCCTCCCACTCTTCCTCCTTCCTCCTCCTCCTCCTCTCCTTTCCCTCGACTTCTTCTCCTCCTCCTCCTCCCCCTCCTACTTCCTCACCCCTCCCCTCCCTCCCCTTCCCCTCCCGCTCCTCCTCCTCCTCCTCCTCCCCCTCCCCTCCCCCCTCCTCCTCCTCCTCCCTCCCTCCCCCTCCTCCTCCTACTCATCTTGCTCCTCCCCCTCCTTCCTTCCCTCCTCCCCCTCCTCCCCATCCCCTCCTACTTATCCTCAATCCCCATCTTCCTCCTCCCTCCCCTTCCCCCTCTTCCCCGTCCCTATCCTCCTCCTCCCCCTCCTACTTCCTCACCCCTCCCCTCCCTCCCCTTCCCCTCCCGCTCCTCCTCCTCCTCCTCCTCCCCCTCCCCTCCTACTTCCTCCGCCTCTTCCTCTTCCTCCTCTTCCTCCTCCTCCTCCTCCCTCGAGAAGGAAACTAAAAGACCATCTGCTTGGCCGTCCGTACAACCATGCAACAGCCACAGAAGGTCCCTGGCTTGCAATTGCAGAAGAGACCCAAGATACAAGGGTGGCCGGGACAGGGTAGGGGGCAGGGGGGCAGGGGAGGAGAGGGAGAGAGGGAGGGAGGAAGAGAAGGAGGGAGAGAGGGAGGGAGGAAGAGAGGGAGGGAGAAAGGAAAGAAGGAAGAGAGGGTGGGAGAAGAATGGAGGGAGAGAGGGAGGGAGGAAGAGAGGGAGGGAGAGAGGGAAGGAGGAAGAGAAGGAGGGAGGAAGAGAAGGAGGGAGGAAGAGAAGGAGGGAGGAAGAGAAGGATGGAGGAAGACAAGGAGGGAGGAAGAGAAGGAGGGAGGAAGAGAAGGAGGGAGGAAGAGAAGGAGAGAGGAAGAGAAAGAGGGAGAGAGTGAGGAAGGAAGAAGAAGGAGGGAGGGTGGGAGGGAGGAAGAGAAGGAGGGAGGAAGAGAAAGAGGGAGGGAGAGAGGGAGAGGAAGAGAAGGAGGGAGAGAGGGAGGAAGGAAGAGAAGGAGGGGAGGAAGAGAAGGAGGGAGAGAGGGAGGGAGGAAGAGAAAGAGGGAGAGAGGGGAGGGAGGAAGAGAAGGAGGGAGAGAGGGAGGGAAGATGAGAAAGGAGGGAGAGAGGGAGGGAGGAAGAGAAGAAAGGAGAGAGAGAGAGGGGAAGAGAAGGAGGGAGGGTGGGAGGAGGGAAGAGAAGGAGGGAGGGTCGGAGGGAGGAAGAGAAGGAGGGGAGAGAGGGAGGAAGGGAAATAAGGAGGGAGGAAGAGGAGGGAGGAACAGAAGGAGGGAGAGAGGGAGGAGGAAGGGGGAGAAGGAGGGAGGGTGGGAGGGAGGAAGAGAAGGTCGGAAGAGAGGGAGGGAGGAAGAGAAGGAGGGTGGGAGGGAGGGAGGGAGGAAAGGAGGTTAGAAGAAAGGGAGAGAGGGAGAGAGGGAGGAAGGAAGAGATGGAGGGAGAGAGGGAGGGAGGAAGAGAAGGAGGGAGAGAAGGAGGGAGAAAGGGGGAGAGAAAGGATGGGAGTAAGGGAGATTGGGAGAGAGGGAGAGAGGAGAGAGAGGGAGAGAGGGAGAGAGGGAGAGAGGGAGAGAGAGAGAGAGAGAGAGAGAAAGAGAGAAAGAGAAAAAGAGAGAAAGAGACAGACAAAGAGAGAGAGAGAGAGAGAGAGAGAAAGATAGAGAAAGAGAGAAAAA
>NC_091590.1:24989813-24997313 GCF_042767895.1 Penaeus vannamei | reverse complement strand
AGTATAATCTTAATAGCAACAGGAACAATGACAATATTAATAATGAAAATTATCAGTATATAAAAACAACAATAACAGAAACAACAAAATCAATCCGAATGAATAGGATATTGATAATAAAAAGAAAGACAAAGAGTAATGATAACAACACTAACAATAATTAACAAAACAACAATAACAGTAACAACAACATCAAAACGAATGAATAGGATATTGATAATAAAAAGAAAGACAAAGAGTAATGATAACAACACTAACAATAATTAAAAAACAACAATAACAAAACGAATGAATAGCGTAATAATAACAACACTAACAATAATTAAAAACAACAATAATACCCCACATTTACGCCGACTCTCCTTCTCCCTCCTCGAGTACCCTAATTAACCCCTAATCATCCCCCAATCAAGGCGTAATCAGCCTGATTAGCCTCGCATCCGGGCGCCCATTCACAGATCCCTCATTGACCTTCTCGGAGCCACGTCAGCGTAGTAGTAATAGTAGCGCGAGTGACGCCGTTCATTCACGGTCCGCTGGCGCCTCCGAGGACCGTCTCCCCATTGGCTGAGCGGGGGCGAGGGGGGGAGGGGGAGGGGGCTGGGGGCAGGGGTAGGGGCTGGGGGCAGAGGTATAGGGGGCTGGGGGCAGGGGAGTAGGGGGACAGGAGGAAGGGGGCAAGGGAGGGGAGTAGTGGGAGGGAAGGGGGTCAGGAGGAAGGGGGAGGGGCTGGGGAGTAGGGGGAGGGAAGGGGGTCAGGAGGAAGGGGGAGGGGCAAGAGGAAGGGGGAGGGGCTGGGGGCAGGGGGAGGGAAGGGGGCAAGAAGAAGGGGTAGGGGCTGGGGGCAAGGGAGGGGAGTGGGGGCAGGAGGAAGGGGGAAGGGCTGGGGAGTAGGGGGACAGGAGGAAGGGGTAGGGACAGGAGGAAAGGGGAGAGGCAGGAGGAAGGGGTAGGGACAGGAGGAAAGGGGAGGGACAGGAGGGAAGGGGGAGGGGCAGGAGGAAGGGGAAGGGGGACAGGAGGAAGGGGGAGGGACAGGAGGAAGGGAGAGGGGCTGGGGAGTAGGGGGTCAGGAGGAAAGGGGAGGGACAGGAGGAAAGGGGAGGGGGTCAGGAGGAAGGGGGAGGGGCTGGGAAGTAGGGGGTCAGGAGGAAAGGGGAGGGGCAGGAGGAAAGGGGAGTAGGGGGGCAGGAGGAAGGGGGAGGGGAGGGGGAGTAGGGGGCAAGGGAGGGGAGTGGGGGCAAGAGGAAGGGGGAGGGGCAGGAGGAAAGGGGAGGGGCAGGAGGAAAGGGGAGGGGCGGGAGGAAGGGGGTCAGCGGGGTAGGAGGAAGGGGAGGGGCTGGGGAGTAGGGGGACAGGAGGAAGGGGGAGGGACAGGAGGAAGGGCGAGGGGAGTAGGGGGCAAGGAAGGGGGTCAGCGGGCCAAGAGGGAAGGGGGGTAGGGGAGAGGGGAAGGAGGGGGGAGGGAGGGCTTTGATTTGGGCGTAATCAAGAGGGGCTTTTTTTTTCTCTCTTTATTTTTTTTTCTTTTTCAATTAAGGGGGATTCTCTCTTCTATTGTTTCCTCTTTTCTTCATCCCTTAATTTTTTTTTTTAATTTTTTCTTTTCCTCTTCATCCTCAATTTTTTTCTTCTTCTTCTTCTACATCGTTTTTCTTCTTCTCCTTCATCTGCTTCACGTTTTCTTCTTCATCTTCGTCTTTTTCTTCTTCTTCATCTTCGTCGTTTATTCTTCTTCAACTTTTCTTCTTTATTTTTTTCTTGATTTTTCTCCTTCATCTTCTTCACCTTTTCTTCTTCTTCTTCATCTTCCTCTTTTCTTCTTCTTCATCTTCGTCTTTTATTCTTCTTCAACTTTTCTTCACCTTCCTCTTCGTCACCTTTTCTTCTTCATCTTCCTCTCTTTTCTTCTTCATCCTCATCGTCTTTTTTCTTATTTTTTTCTCATATTTTTGCGTTTAATTTTTTTCTTATCTTTTTTTTTTCTCTTAATTTGTTTCTCTTATTTACGTTTTATTTTGTCTCTTCGTTCGGCTAATATTTAATCTTTAAATCAACGAATATTTAATCTTTAAATCAACTAATATTTAAATCAATTAGTATTTAATTTTCATATTTCCTCTTTAATTCAATTAATATTTAATTTTGATATTATTATCATTATTATCCTTACTATAACCATCATCATTACGATTATTACAGTTACCATTGCCATTAAAATAATTACCGCTATTATCATTACTGTCAACGTCATTATCTCATTCATTCTCGTAATTACTGCTATTTATCATTGACAAAATATTTGATTAATAAAATGTGCATCTTCTCTCCCAGAACTATAACTTTTAACTATATTTTATAAACTATATTTATAAACTATATTTAACTATATTTTATAACTATAACTTATATTTATAAACTATATTTATAAACTATATTTAACTATATTTTATAACTATAACTTATATTTATAAACTATATTTATAAACTATATTTAACTATATTTTATAACTATAACTTATATTTATAAACTATATTTATAAACTATATTTAACTATATTTTATAACTATAACTTATATTTATATACTATATTTATAAACTATATTTATAAACTATATTTAACTATATTTTATAACCATAACTTATATTTATAAACTATATTTATAAACTATATTTAACTATATTTTACAACTATAACTTATATTTATAAACTATATTTATAAACTATATTTAACTATATTTTATAACTATAACTTATATTTATAAACTATATTTAACTATATTTTATAACTATAACTTATATTTATAAACTATATTTATAAACTATATTTATAAACTATATCTTATAACTTATATTTATAAACTATATTTATAAACTATATTTATAAACTATATTTTATAATTTATATTAATAAACTATATTTAACTATATTTTATAACTATAACTTATATTTATAAACTATATTTATAAACTATATTTAACTATATTTTATAACTATAACTTATATTTATAAACTATATTTATAAACTATATTTAACTATATTTTATAACTATAACTTATATTTATAAACTATATTTATAAACTATATTTATAAACTATATTTTATAATCTATATTTATAAACTATATTTAACTATATTTTATAACTATAACTTATATTCATAAACTATATTTATAAACTATATTTAACTATATTTTATAACTATAACTTAAATTTATAAACTATATTTATAAACTATATTTAACTATATTTTATAACTATAACTTATATTTATAAACTATATTTAACTATATTTTATAACTATAACTTATATTTATAAACTATAACTTATATTTATAAACTATATTTATAAACTATATTTAACTATATTTCATAACTATAACTTTTCTCTCAGAACTATAACCCGGATTTAAGCAAAACGGACTTTCACGAGGGAAAACAAACTCGTTTACCTAACCCGGAAGTAAACGTCTTTTTACATCCGGGTTCCATTGATGGGCGGAGCAGAGGGGGCATGTTCTGTTCGCGTTAATTACTTATTGTATTGATTATGGCGCTAATGTCGGCCTCATTATACAACTATATCGCTATAATTAATTCACAGTATTGATATCATCATCGTGTCATATATTTATTATTTTTTAAAAAGATAAATGACTGCATTAGAAGTGCATTATTTTTATATTATTATACAGTATGGCTACAAATTATTGCATTTAGTTATATCATCATTATATCTTTTAAAGTTTGCTTTTATTATTTGCTATTTTCATTATTATATTATTTTTGATGTCATTCGATGTTATTTTCATACTGCATGATTATAATACTTATTATAATTATTATAATATGATTATATTACTTATTCATGTCATCTAATGGGGTTCGAGTTTATAATTGGTGTATGATAACTTTCCTCTGGCTGCCATTCCATCTTAAATATATTCATTATTTATTCATTTATTATTATTATTATTATTTAAATTTATTCATTATTTATTCATTTATTATTATTATTATTATTAAAATTTATTCATTATTTATTCATTTATTATTATTATTTAAATTTATTCATTATTTATCCATTTACTATTATTCATTGCTTTACTATTAATGCATTATGTATCATTACGTTGCAAACTCTTAGTTTATGGCTTATTATTGCGTCATAAATGGATAATTTATCATTGCAATACAAATGAAAAAAAAAAATGTTATAGCTACAATGTTATAATTTATTGCACATAATCATCACCGTATCATAACTCGAGGTTCTGATGTATAATAAATTTATCAAGACCCCAAGGCATTTGATCACACTCATTTGGAATTTGGTTTTAATGATTTTATAGAACCTTATTACTAATAGATCTATTTTTTTACGATTTTATAGAACCTATGTCCTTGCAAATTTGTTTTTAACGATTTTATAAAACCCAAGTCCTTATAAATTTGGTTTTTAATGATTTTATAAAACCCAAGTCCTTATAAATTTGTTTTTAACGATTTTATAGAACCTAAGTCCTTATAAATTTATTTTTTACGATTTTATAGAACTTATGAAATATTTTTTTTTACGATTTTACAGGACCTAACTCCTTATAACGTTGCTTTAACGAATCTATAGAATCGAAGTCCTTATAAATTTGTTTTTAACGATTTTATAGAACCTAAAACCTTATAAATTTGTTTTTAACGATTTTATAGAACCTAAAACCTTATAAATTTGTTTTTAACGATTTTATAGAACCCATGTCCTTATATATATATATATTTTTTACGATTTTATAAAACCCAAGTCCTTATAAATTTGTTTTTAACGATTTAATAGACCCTACGTGATGGAGGACTAGCCGAGAGAGGGGCCAGAGGGGGGGGGGGCGTCGCTCCCTGCTAATGATGGCAAAAGACCCAATTGGTGGTTTAGGGGTCTTTATGGCTCCCCGGGGGATGGGCTGTAAAAGACGGGGGGGGGAGGGGGAAGGGGGAGGGGCTTCTTTCCTTTCTTTACCTTCGTCTTCTTCTATGTCGTTTTCTTCCTCTTATTTTTCGTCTTTTTTCTTCTTTTTCTTCCTCTTTATTCGTCTTCTTCATCTTCTTACTTTTCTTCACCATCTTCTTCTTGTTCTTCTTCGACATATTCATCTTCTTTTTCTACATCTTCCTCTTCTTCATCATCTTTATTTTCCAATTATAATTTTTTTCTTGTTTTTCCTTCATCTTTTTCTCGTTATTTCTTCGTTCTTTTAGATTATCGTCGTATCCTTATGCCCTTATTTGGGGGGGATTATTTTCCCTTCGGATAAATACACTTAAATAGACGAAAATTCTCTTGAAAAATGCGGACCCATTAGCCAATTAATCTTAACCCTTTTACCTTTCGAAAATCGGCCTTATGGTTCTACCTTCTAGTCTCTCTCCCTTCTTACCCCTTAATTGCCTCCCTTTACCCATTGGAACGGTACTTGTGGTTCCTATCCTTACCCATAAACATACCTCTCCCTCTTCCACCCCTTAACCCCTCCCTCTGACCCTCCCTTTACCCCCTCCCTCTCACCCTTTATAACTAACTCCCTTTTCTCGCTTCCCTCTTTACTGCCCCCCTCTCACCCTAATGAATGACCCGCCCTTTACCCTCCTCCCTCTCACCCTAATAACTGACTCCCTTTACCCCTCCTCCTCACCCTAATAACTGACTCCCTTTACCCCTCCTCCTCACCCTAATAACCTACCCCCCCCTCCCTCTCGCCCTAATAATCTACCCCCCCTCCCTCTCACCCTAATAACTGACCCCCCCCCATTACCCACCCTCCCTCTCACCCTAATAAATGACTCCTTTAGCTCCCTAGAACCGTCATTGTGGTTCCACCCTTATCCTCCAATCTCCTGCCCCTTTAAATAACCTTAATCCCCCTTGAAACCCTTCTTCTGGTTCCATCCTTACCTCTCTCCCTTTTTCTTACCTCTCTCCCCTTTTCTTACCTCTCTCCCCTTTTCTTACCTCTCTCCCCTTTTCTTACCTCTCTCCCCTTTTCTGACCTCTCTCCCCTTTTCTTACCTCTCTCCCCTTTTCTTACCTCTCTCCCCTTTTCTTACCTCTCTCCCTTTTCTTACCTCTCTCCCCTTTTCTTACCTCTCTCCCCTTTTCTTACCTCTCTCCCCTTTTCTTACCTCTCTCCCCTTTTCTTACCTCTCTCCCCTTTTCTTACCTCTCTCCCCTTTTCTTACCTCTCTCCCCTTTTCTTACCTCTCTCCCCTTTTCTTACCTCTCTCCCCTTTTCTTACCTCTCTCCCCTTTTCTTACCTCTCTCCCTTTTCTTACCTCTCTCCCCTTTTCTTACCTCTCTCCCCTTTTCTTACCTCTCTCCCCTTTTCTTACCTCTCTCCCTTTTCTTACCTCTCTCCCCTTTTCTTACCTCTCTCCCCTTTTCTTACCTCTCTCCCCTTTTCTTACCTCTCTCCCCTTTTCTTACCTCTCTCCCCTTTTCTTACCTCTCTCCCCTTTTCTTACCTCTCTCCCCTTTTCTTACCTCTCTCCCCTTTTCTTACCTCTCTCCCCTTTTCTTACCTCTCTCCCCTTTTCTTACCTCTCTCCCCTTTTCTTACCTCTCTCCCCTTTTCTTACCTCTCTCCCCTTTTCTTACCTCTCTCCCCTTTTCTTACCTCTCTCCCCTTTTCTTACCTCTCTCCCCTTTTCTTACCTCTCTCCCCTTTTCTTACCTCTCTCCCCTTTTCTTACCTCTCTCCCCTTTTCTTACCTCTCTCCCCTTTTCTTACCTCTCTCCCCTTTTCTTACCTCTCTCCCCTTTTCTTACCTCTCTCCCCTTTTCTTACCTCTCTCCCCTTTTCTTACCTCTCTCCCCTTTTCTTACCTCTCTCCCCTTTTCTTACCTCTCTCCCCTTTTCTTACTCTCTCCCCTTTTCTTACCTCTCTCCCCTTTTCTTACCTCTCTCCCCTTTTCTTACCTCTCTCCCCTTTTCTTACCTCTCTCCCCTTTTCTTACCTCTCTCCCCTTTTCTTACCTCTCTCCCCTTTTCTTACCTCTCTCCCCTTTTCTGACTTCTCTCCCCTTTTCTTACCTCTCTCCCCTTTTCTTACCTCTCTCCCCTTTTCTTACCTCTCTCCCCTTTTCTTACCTCTCTCCCCTTTTCTTACCTCTCTCCCCTTTTCTTACCTCTCTCCCCTTTTCTTACCTCTCTCCCCTTTTCTTACCTCTCTCCCCTTTTCTTACCTCTCTCCCCTTTTCTTACGGCAATTTCTTATATTCATCTTATTCTGGCGACACTTTGGGATCTTTACTTTTTCTTTACTTTCTTCTTCTCCGTCTTTTTCTGTTTCTTCTTCTTCTTTTTGGGATCTTTACTTTTTCTTTACTTTCTACTTCTCCGTCTTTTTTTTTCTTCTTCTTCTTTTTGGGATCTTTACTTTTTCTTTATTTTCTTCTTCTCCGTCTTTTTCTTCCTCTTCCTGTTCTTCTTCTTCTTCTTTTTTAAGGT
>NC_091590.1:24979813-24984813 GCF_042767895.1 Penaeus vannamei | reverse complement strand
CTATCCATTCTCCTCTTCTCCTCTCCCTTCTCCCCCTCTCATTCTCCTCTTCTTCTCTCATCTCTCCCCACTCTCTCCTCTCTGTCTGCTTCTCTTTCTCCTCTCCCTTCTCTCCCTCCTCCTTCTCGACCTTCTCTCACATCTCTCTTTCTCCCTCCTCCTCTCCTTCCCCCTCTCATTCTCCTCTTCTTCTCCACCTATCCCTCTCTTCTCCTCCCTCCCTCTCCCTTCCCACCCTCTTTTCCTCTCTAACACCACTCCTCCTTCTCTTCCTCCCTCCTCCATTCTGCTCTCTTCTCTCCCTCTCCCTTCTCCCCCTCTCATTCTCTCTTCCAAAAACTACTCCACCTGCCCCCACTCTCCTTCTCCCCATCCTCTCCCTTCTCTTTCCCCTCTCCCTTTCCTCCTCCATTTCTCTTCTCCCCTCATTCTCCCCTTCCTTCTCGTCTTCTCTCCCTCTCCTCCTCCTCCTCCCTCCATCCCTCCCTTCTCCTCCTCATTCTCTCCTTCGCCTCGTCCTTCTCCCTCTCTGTCCTCCTCCTCCTCCATTCTCTCTCTCCTCCTCTATCTCCTCTCTCCTCCTCTCCCCCTCCTCCACTCTCTCCTCTCCTCTTTCTCTCTCCATCCTCCTCCTCTCCTCCTCTCCTCCGCCTCCTCCTCCTCCTCCGCGGGTGCAGTAGAATTTGTTAATATTATCAATAATCATCATCATCATTAGTAGCTTAATTGTTATTATTATTAGCATTATTATTATACATAATACTTAATATCATTGTTATTATGATTATAATTGTTATTATCATTATTATTCTCTTCATCATCATTATCATTATCACTATTGTTATTATCAATATCACTATTAACATTATCATTATCATCATTGTAATTATAATATCATTATAATGTTTTGCGATATCTAGAACCTCTTAACGAATAAATAAATCGAATGCATGAATGAATGAAATAATGAGTTGATAAAGTAAATGTGGAATTTAATGTAATTGATAAATGGATAAAAGAAATATGCAAATGAATCGGAGAGATAAATAACAAAACAAAACAACAACAACAACAAAAAAAAAGAATGTAGAAGCATGTAAAATCTCTGGCTTTGGCATTTAGAAACAGTCCGAAGATATTTGGCTCGTGAATCGTATTCATGTTGACAAATGTGAAAAGGTACGAATGAGAACGAATGTCTTCACAATACAAGAGATGTATTTAAGCGGTTTGAATTATATCTTCGTCAGAAATACATGATTATATCTTTCTGACGAAGATATAATCGATATAAGCGGTTGAATACATCTCTTGTATTGTGAAGATATTCGTTCTCATTCATACCTTTCCACATATTTAGCTCATGTTTCCGCACCTACGTAGGGTATTTTCCACTTCTTCCTCGTCTTCCTCTTTTTAAACATTCCTTTGCCTGTTTTCTCTTCCTTTTTCTCTTCTCTTTCCTCTCCTTATTTTGCTTCTTCGTCGTGTTTGTCTTTTTCTCTTTTGTTTTTTCTATCTTTCTCCATTCGTCTGCTTTCTCTATTCTCCTATTTCTCCTTCTTCTTCCTTTCCTCCTCCATCTCCTCCAAATCCTCTTCTCTCTCGTCTTCCTCCTTCTCCTCTTCCTCTTATTTTTTTTCCTTTCCTCCTCCTCCTCCTCTATCTTCTCCACCTTTCACTCCTTCTCCTCCTTTCTTCTTCTTGCTCCTCATTTTCTCTCCCTACACCTCTCTCACTCCTTCTCAAGCTTCTGCCTTCTTTTTTCTCCTCCCTCCTCCTTCTTTTCTTCTCTCCTCCCTCCTCCTCATCTTTTCTAGATCATCCGCCTGCTCCTCCTCTTCTAATGTGTTTCTGTGTGGACAAACCGTAATAAACATTTGAACTGTATCATCATCATGTTCGTCCATCCTCCTCGCATTTCCTTTATCCTCTACTTCTTGCGTCCATCCTCCTCATGCTCATCCACCATCCACCTCCACCTCCTCTTCCTCCTATCTCCCCTACCCCTTTCCTCCACCGGTTTCATCCCTCCTCCACCTTTACTCCTCCTCCTCCTCCTCATCCTCCCTCCTCCACCTCCCATCCCCATATCCATTTCCTCCTCCCTCCCTACAATCTCTCTCCCATCCATTTCCTCATCCTTCCTCATACTTTATCTCCTCTCCCACCTCCTCCTCCTTTCGGACAAATAAATAATCTCCTTCCATCATCATCGTTTTCCTCCTTGTTCTCCTCCTCCCTCCTCCCTATCCAGCTTCCTCATCCTCCTCCTCCCATCACTATCGTTTTCCTCCATCCTCCTCATCTTCCTCCTTCCTTGGACGCAATCCTCTTCTGTCTTTCCCCTCCTCCTATCCTCCTCATTGCCATCATCGCCATCCTCCTCCACCCTAATCGTTTTTATCCTCATCCTCCCTCTTCCCTTAAATGTATTCTCCTCTTCCCTCCTCCCTCCACCTCCCATCATCATTCTTTAATATGCTCCTCATCATCATCATCATCCTCCTCCCCCTATCCATTTCCTCCTCCTCATCCTCCCCTATCCATTTCCTCCTCCTCCTTTCCTCCCTCCTCCACCTCCTCCCTCCTCTCCCTCCTCCTCCCTCCTCCTCCCTCCCTCCCCCTATCATCCATTTCCTCCCTCCCTCCCTTCCTCCTCCCTCCACCTCCTCCCTCCTTCTCCTCCTCCTCCTCCCTAATCATAATGTTCCTCCTCCTCCTCTAATAATTTCTGCATAATCGACATCATCATCAATAATAAATGTCCTTCATCCTCCCCCTTGTCATCCTCATCATCATCCCCTATCACATTTCGTTTTCATCATCATCATCACTCTATCCATTTCCTCATCATCATCGACATCATATCATTTGTATCGTATCCTCCTTCTCCTCCTCCTCAGAACAAAGCCTCATCTCCTCCCTGGTCCAGGTTTCATCCTCTTCCTCCCCCTATCCATTTCTCCCTCCTCCTCATCATTCCTATATCCTCCCTCCACCTCCTCCAATCGTTTCATCCTCCTCCTCCTCCCCTATCTATCCATTTCATCCTCCTCCTCCCCCCCATCCATTTCCTCCTCCCTCTCCCTCCTCCCCATCATCATCCAGTGTTTCCTCCTCCTCATCTTCCATCCTCCTCCCCATACCCCGTTTCCATCCACCTCCTTCTCCCCTTTCCCTCCACCATCATCCCATATCGGACCCCTATCCATAATATCCCCTGCCTTTCATCATCCACCTCCTTCTCCTCCTCCTCCCTCCCCTACCCCTTTCTCCTCCCTCCACCTCCTTCCTCCTCCTCCCTCCCCCTATCCATGTTCTCTCCCTCCTCCTGCTCTTCCTCCCTCTTCTCCTCCACCTCCTTCTCTCTCTCTCTCCGCCTATCCCATTTTCCTCCCTCCTTCTCCTCTTCCACCCTCCTCCACCTCCTCCTTCTTCTCCTCCCTCCTCCCAGCTCATCCACTTTCCTCCTCCTCCTCTTCCTCCCTCCTCCACCTCCTTCTCCTCCTCCTCCGCCTTATCCATTTCCTCTCCTCCCTCCTCTTTCCTCTCCTCCACTCCTCCTTCTCTCTCCTCCTCCGCCTACTCCATTTCCCTCCCTCCTCCTCTTCCTCCCGTGCCACCTCCTCCCTCCCTCCTCCTCCCTTCACCCCTTTTCCTCCCTCCTCCCTCCTCCTCCCCTGCTCCTCTTTCCTCCTCCTTCCTCCACCTTTCCCCCCTCCTCTCCCCCTATCCATTTCCTCCACTCCACACTCCCCCTATCCGTTCCCTCTCCACCTCCTCTTCCTCCTTTCCTCCCCCTACCCTTTTCACTGCACCTCCCTTCTCCTCTCCCTCCTCCTCACTCTCTCCCTATCCATTTCTCCTCCTCCTCTTCCTCTCCTCAGCACCAAACACCCAATTTTCCTCACTAGAAACTTTATGGAAATCATATTTCGCAAAGACTTTCTCAGTGTAACTTTCCGTTCATTTTTTCCCCTTTTTTTTGAGGGGGGGGGTGAGAAGGGGGGTGAGGGTTGTCGAGAATTTGGGTGATTCATTTATTCTTCTTCAAAACAGATTTTAGTTTTTCTATTTTTTTTTTCTATTTTTTTTTTTATTTTTGTGTTTATTTCATGTTTCCGGTAAACCACACACACATATTTGTGTTTTTGTCTGTGTGTATGTGTGTGGGAGGGAAAGAGTGTGTGTGAGTATGTCTTTGTATAAGAGAGAGAGAAAGAGAGAAGAGAGAGAGAGAGAGAGAGAGAGAGAGAGAGAGAGAGAGAGAGAGAGAGAGAGAGAGAGAGAGAGAGAGAGAGAGAGAGAGAGAGAGGAGAGAGAGATGAGAGAGAGAGAGAGAGAGAGAGAGAGAGGAGTGAGCGAGTGAGTGAGAGAGAGAGAGAGAGAGAGAGAGAGAGAGAGAGAGAGAGAGAGAGAGAGAGAGAGAGAGAGAGAGAAAGAAAGACACAGACAGACAGAAGTCTGAGAGAAACAGAAAGAGAAGGAGAGAGAGAGAGAGATAGCGAAAGAAAAAGAGAATGATAGAGATAGACAGAGAGAAAAAAAAAGCAGTAAATGTAATAATATCCATACATAAAAAAATATTTCTTCTTTTCTTAAGCTTATTTCCTCCTCCTTTTTCTTCATTCTCAATTTCTAATACTTCCTGTCAATCTGTTTTCTGTTTTCTTTTTGCTGACGATATATGTGTAAAATGTAAATCTTATTATCTATCATAATTATTTATAATCTGTACGTGTTGTAATATGAATATAAAATGATACATCATACCACACTGTATGTATGAAGATATAATGTTTATCCGTTTGTGATCTTCAACCTCCTAGCTTAATACACATATCAGTTTATAATATACTTTAAATACAGTTTATAATGTACTTTAAATACAGTTTATAATGTACTTTAAATACAGTTTGTAATGTACTTTAAATACAGTTTATAATGTACTGTACTTTAAATACAGTTTATAATGTACTTTAAATACAGTTTATAAT
>NC_091590.1:24957313-24962313 GCF_042767895.1 Penaeus vannamei | reverse complement strand
TTCAAATATTCATCATAAATAGATTAATTTCAAATATTCATCACAAACATTCATCACAAATAAATTAATCTCAAATATTCACCACGAACATTCATCTCAAATAAATTCATCTCAAATATTCATCACAACAGTTCATCACCAACTTTCACCTCAAATGTTCATCACAAACATTAATCACAAATAAATTCATCTCAAATATTCATCACAAATAAATTCATCTCAAATATTCATCATAGATAGATTCATCTCAAATATTCACCACAAACATTCATCATTCATTCCTATATTCATTTCAAATATTCATCACCAACATTCATCACAAATAAATTCATCTCAAATATTCATCGCCAACATTCATCACAAATAAATCAATTTCAAATGTTCATCACAAACATTCATTGTTAATTACTTCACCTCAAATATTCATCACAACAGTTCATCAACAACTTTCACCTCAAATGCTCATCACAAACATTCCTCATAAATAGATTCATCTCAAATATTCACCACGAACATTCATCACAAATAAATTCATTTCAAATATTCATCATAAATAAATTCATCTCAAATATTCACCACAAACATCCATCATTCATTCCTATATTAATTTCAGATATTCATCACCAACATTCATCACAAATAAATTCATTTCAAATATTCACCACAAACATTCATCATTCATTCCTATATTAATTTCAAATATTCATCACCAACATTCATCGCCATCAGCCAGGCCTAAGCTTCTTCCTCGCTCGTCACTGAAACCTCTCATTGACGTTTCAGTTTCAGAAGCGCTGAAATGGGGAAAGAAAAAGCAGGTTTCTTCTCTTTGTTGAGCGAGAGAAACTTTTCCATGATTGCGGAGTATTTTTCTCTGTGTATGTGTGTGTAAGTTTGTAAGTGTGTATGCGTGTGTAAGTGTGTGTATGTATGTGTGTATGTATGTGTATGTATGTATGTATATATATATATATATATATATATATATATATATAATATATAATATATATATATATATATATATATATATATATATATAATATATATATATATATATATATATATATATATATATATATATATTATATATATATATATATATATATATATATATATATATATATATATATATATATATATATATATATATATATATATACATAATATATATATATATATATATATATATATATATATATATATATATATATATATATATATATATATACATATATATACATATATATACATATATACACACACACACACACACACACACATATATACACATATATATACGTCTCTGTATATGCACGTACATATGTAAGCAAATAAGTCTGTGTATTTGTATGTGCGTATTTAAAAAGCCCGCACACGTACGCCGGCAAGTTATTGTATCTCTGACTTACGGTTGGACTTTATTGCCCATTCATAACATTAATTCATCTCACAGACATTCTCTGGAGCTGCAACATTTGCTCATAACAGCTGAGAGAGTTATTACTCGCTGCGAGAGTCAGGTTTCTGTTCTCCAGTTTTACGGTTTTGGGTTCAGGGGTTTTTGGAATGGATCAGGGTGGCAAAGTTGGTGTTGCAGTTTCCTTAATAAAACTGTTAAGGTAAATATTAACCGAGTTACTATTAGAATGATAAAGAATTATTATAATATCATAAGCAAAAAAAAATTATCATATTAAAAGGGTTCAGGGGTTTTGGAATGGATCAGGGTGGCAAAGTTGGTGTTGCAATTTCCTTAATAAGACTGTTAAGGTAAATATTAACCGAATAACTATTAGAATAATGAATAATTATTATGATATCATAAGCAAAAAAAGATTATCATATTAATTAAAAGGGTTCTTGGGTTTTGGAAGGGATCAGGGTGGCAAAGTTGGTGTTGCAGTTTCCTTAATAAAAACTATTAAGGTTATTATTAACCGAGTAACTATTAGAATAATGAAGAATTTTTATAATATCATAAGCAAAAAAAAATTATCATATTAAAAGGGTTCAGGGGTTTTGGAATGGATCAGGGTGGCAAAGTTGGTGCTACACTTTCCTTAATAAAACTGTTAAGGTTATTATTAGCCGAGTAACTATTAGAATAATGAAGAACTATTATGATATCATAAGCAAAAAAAAGATTATCATATTAAAAGGGTTCAGGGGTTTTGGAATGGATCAGGGTGGCAAAGTTGGTGCTACACTTTCCTTAATAAAACTGTTAAGGTTATTATTAGCCGAGTAACTATTTGAATAATGAATAATTAGTGTAATATCATAAGCAAAACAAGATTATCATATTAAAAGGGTTCAGGGGTTTTGGAATGGATCAGGGTGGCAAAGTTGGTGTTGCAGTTTCCTTAATAAAACTGTTAAGGTTATTATTAGCCAAATAACTATTTGAATAATGAAGAATTAGTGTAATATCGTAAGCAAAAAAAGATTATCATACACTAAAAGATTATCAGAATATCATAAAAACAGTTAGATTATCATAAATTAAAAGATTATTAGAATTTCATAAACAAGATAGTTAGATTATCATAAACTAAAAGATTATTAGAATATCATAAATAAAAAAGTTGGATTATCATAAACTAAAAGATTATTAGAATTTCATAAACAAAAAAGTTAGAATATCATAAACTAAAAGATTATTAGAATATAAACTAAAAAAGTGTTAGATTATTATGAACAATAAAAATGGTAGATTATCAAAAGATAAAAGTCTATTAAAGTCTCATGAACAAAAACAACTATGAAAATAACACAAGAAAAATATCAGTCTCATAAACTGGAAAACAACACCAAAAATATCGTAATTAGTGCTGAAAGAATAATCAAACGTTAATTGCAAAGTAATTATTTACGAATATACGAATCATACTCGATGTAATTATTATTTCAGCAATACTTATGAAAAGTTTGTGTTATTCTTTTCTTGTTTATGAGACTTTGACACTTTTCTTATTTCATTTTAGTGGTCATTTTTGTTTATGGCATTTTCATATTTTTGATTTATGCTATACTAACAATTTTTAAGAGTGTCGAAATACCACTCATGCCCGTCCTTTCACTCAAACAAGACGGAGGGACAGAAGGAGGAAGTGAGAGAGAGAGAAAGAGAGAGAGGAGGAGGAAATGAGAGAGAGAGAGAGAGAGGGAGAGAGAGAGAGAGAGAGAGAGAGAGAGAGAGAGAGAGAGAGAGAGAGAGAGAAGAGAGAGAGAGAAGAGAGAGAGAGAGAGAGAGAGAGAGAGAGAGAGAGAGAGAGAGAGAGAGAGAGAGAGAGAGAGAGAGAGAGAGAGAGAGAGAGAGAGAGAGAGAGAGAGAGAGAGAGAGAGAGAGAGAGAGAGAGAGAGAGAGAGAGAGAGAGAGAGAGAGAGAGAGAGAGAGAGAGAGAGAGAGAGAGAGAGAGAGAAGAGAGAGAGAGAGAGAGAGAGAGAGAGAGAGAGAGAGAGAGAGAGAGAGAGAGAGAGAGAGAGAGAGAGAGAGAGAGAGAGAGAGAGAGAGAGAGAAGAGAGAGAGAGAGAGAGAGAGAGAGAGAGAGAGAGAGAGAGAGAGAGAGAGAGAGAGAGAGAGAGAGAGAGAGAAAGAAAGAGAGAGAGAGAGAGAGAGAAGAGAGAGAGAGAGAGAGAGAGAGAGAGAGAGAGAGAGAGAGAGAGAGAGAGAGAGAGAGAGAGACAGAGACAGAGACAGAGAGACAGAGAGAGAGAGAGAGCGAGAGAGAGAGAAGAAAGAGAGAGAGAGAGAGAAGAAAGAGAGAGAGAGAGAGAGAGAGAGAGATAGAAAGAAAGAAAGAAAGAAAGAGAGAGCATTATAGGGATAAACACACTTACCAGTAGTGCACAAGCTTACGTAGAAAACGAAGTGGTGGGGGGAGGGGGGACTTGTGAATATCTTGTTAGTAAGACCTTAAATACGAAGAACAAAACGATGAAGGGATTTTATAAGAATATGGATAGATAGAAATAAGTGAATATGGATATGAATAGATATGAGGAATATATATAAATATGAGGAATATATATAAATATGAGGAATATATATAAATATGAGGAATATATATGAATATGAGTAAATATGTTAAATAAATATGAGTAAATATGTTGAATAGATATGAGTAAAATATGTTAAATAGATATGAGTAAATATGTTAGATAAATATGAATAACATAAATCAATACGATTATGAATTTAGATATAAATAAATACAAAAATGGATTTAAATGCTATGATCTGGTTCTCTTGAGTAGATATTGGACCAAATACAGCACACATGCGGGTGATTTTCCCCTGCGTTCGCTCAAACAAGCTGCTTCTTCACAACCCAAGACGTGAAACAATATAGAAAATCAACACCGAATTGCAGTGCTTATGATACTGTCTTCTTCAGGAGGTTCAAAGTGAAAGGAGTTTTATCTGGATGGAGAGACGGAATTTATGTCCGTTTCTGTCAATCTGGATGTTTGTCCCTCTCTTCTTCTTCTCCCTTTCTCTATCTCTCTCTCTCTCACTCATTCACTCGCTCACTCTCACTCTCTCACGCTCTCTCTCTCTCTCTCTGTCTCTGTCTGTCTCTCTCTCTCTCTCTCTCTCTCTCTCTCTCTCTCTCTCTCTCTCTCTCTCTCTCTCTCTCTCTCTCTCTCTCTCTCTCTCTCTCTCTTTCTTTCCCCAATCATCTCTCTCTCTCTACGATAGCTTAATCTTCTCTCTCTTCACCATCTACAGAAAATTTAGGCGAAAATATAGCAAATACAACATGCCAGGTCGGGTCAATTAAGGCATGCGAGATCGCTGTATTAAACCAGGTCAGGTCAACACAGTATGCCAGGACGATATAGTAAGCTAGGTCAGACTGATATAGTATGCCAGGTCAGATCGGTACAGTATGCCAGGTCGATTACAATTCCCCAGGTCACCCCGCCTGAATAGAGTCCGGGACTTGGGGTGTCATGGCATCCTCCTCGAGATAAGGAGAGCTTGAAGGACGAGGTCA
>NC_091590.1:24937313-24939813 GCF_042767895.1 Penaeus vannamei | reverse complement strand
CAGAGAGAGAGAGAGAGAGAGAGAGAGAGAGAGAGAGAGAGAGAGAGAGAGAGAGAGAGAGAGAAGAGAGAGAGAGAGAGAGAGAGAGAGAGAGAGAGAGAGAGAGAGAGAGAGAGAGAGAGTGTGTGTGTGTGTGTGGGAGAGATAGACAGAGAGAGAGAAAGAGAGAGAAAGAGAGATAGAAGAAAGAAAAAGAAAGAAAGAAAAGGCGATAACCAATGCGCACACACCAAACAAAAGACGGTCGCCGCGTCCGATTCTCTCTCGGGAATCGAACTTTGCGAGACCCGGAGTCAGAAGCAGACGAATCGGACACAGCTGGCCGGCGGGAAAGACGGGGCGTGGGGAGGGGGTGGAGGGGGGGGTGCGTCTGTGTCCGATTGTCTGCTTATTTACTTGTATCTTTATTGTATGTCTGTCTGTTCGCATATTTGTATATCGTTCTTTTCCTCTGTCTGTGTCTGTCTGTGTCTGTTTCCTCCCCGTTTGTCCGATTGTTAATCTGTTTCCCAGACTGTTGTTTTTGTCTGTCTGTCTAGAAAATGAGAATAATTCCCTCCTATGTCTGTTTATCTGACTGCACTTTACTGTCTGTGTTGTCTTCGTGTCTGTCTGTCTATTTACATGCATATTTGTCTGTCTGTCCGCGTAGGAAGCAGGACCCCCTCCCCCCCCCCTGTTTTATCTATTGAGCTATCTGTCTATGTGTCTATCTATCTGTTCGTCTATCTGTCTGTCTTTGTCTGTCTGTGTGTAAGTCTGTCTGCCGAAAGTGTATGATTTATTTCCCATCAGTGTTTGTCTGTATACGTGTCTCTCCCTATCTGCCTTTCCTTTTTTTGTCTGTCTGTCTATTTTACATTCGTCTGTTTGTATGTCCTTCTGTCTCTCTGTGTATTTGTCTGTCTGTCTTTTTATCCCCCTGTATATCTTTCTCCTATCTTCATATGGAGATATATTTCTCATCCGTTTTTTTCTGTTTATGTCTATCTGTCTGTCTGTCTCTCTGTCTATTTGTCTATCTGTCTGTCTGTCTCTCTGTATGTCTAATGTCTGTCTCTCTGTATGTATGTCTTTCCGTTTATCTGTCTCTATGATTGTATATCTATCTATCCGTCTATCTATCTGCCTCTCTGTCTGTCCGTTCGTCGAACTGTCTGATTTTCTGTCTGTTCGTTCGTCTATCTATCTGTCTATCTATTCGTCTATCTATCTGTCTGTGTTCCCGTCTATCTATCAGTCTATCTACCTGTCTACCTTTCCGTGTATCTATGTATATATTTGTCTGTCTATTTATTCGTCTATCTATCTGCCTATCTTTCCGTCTATCTTTCCGTCTGTCTATCTATCTGTCCGTCTATCTATCCGTCTATCTATTCGTCTATCTGTCCGTCTATCTGTCCGTCTATCTATCCGTCTATCTGTTCGTCTATCTATTTATCTATCTGTCCGTCTATCTATTCGTCTATCTATCCGTCTATCTGTCCGTCTATCTATTCGTCTATCTTTCTGCCTATATTTCCGTCTATCTATTTATCTATCTTTCCGTCTATCTATTCGTCTATCTATCCGTCTATCTATCCGTCTATCTATCTGCCTATATTTCCGTCTATCTGTCCGTCTATCTATTCTTCTATCTATCTGCCTATCTGTCCGTCTATCTATCTATCTGTCCGTCTATCTGTTCGTCTATCTATCCGTCTATCTGTTCGTCTATCTATTTATCTATCTGTCCGTCTATATATCTGCCTATCTTTCCGTCTATCTTTCCGTCTATCTATCTATCTATCTGTCCGTCTATCTATTCGTCTTTCTATCTGCCTATCTTTCCGTCTATCTTTCCGTCTATCTATTTATCTATCTGTCCGTCTATCTATTCGTCTATCTATCTGTCTATCTTTCCGTCTATCTATCTATCTGTCCGTCTATCTATTCGTCTATCTATCTACCTATCTTTCCGTCTATCTATTTATCTATCTGTCCGTCTATCTATTCGTCTGTCTATCCGTCTATCTGTTCGCCTATCTATCTGTCTATCTGTCTGTCTATCTTTCCGTCTATCTATTTATCTATCTGTCCGTCTATCTATTCGTCTATCTACTTATCTATCTGTCCGTCTATCTATTCGTCTATCTATTCGTCTATCTATCCGTCTATCTGTTCGTCTATCTGTCAGTCTATCTATTCGTCTATCTATCCGTCTATCTTTCCGTCTATCTATTTATCTATCTGTCCGCCTATCTATTCGTCTATCTATTCGTCTATCTATCTGCCTATCTTACCGTCTGTCTATCTATCTATCTGTCCGTCTATCTATTCGTCTATCTATCCGTCTATCTGTCCGTCTATCTATCTGTCTATCTATCAGTCTATCTATCTGTCTATCTTTCCGTGTATCTATGTATCTATCTATCCGTCTATCTATTCGTCTATCTATCCGTCTATCTGTCCGTCTATCTATTCGTCTATCTATCCGTCTATCTATTCGTCTATCTATTCG
>NC_091590.1:24922313-24929813 GCF_042767895.1 Penaeus vannamei | reverse complement strand
CTGTGTCTCCGGACGTGAAAAACTGGTATTATGATACCATGTAGAAAAGGTATGAATGAGACTGGATATCTTCACAATACAAGAGATGTATTTGACCGGTTTCGATTACGTCTTCATCAGAAATACATACATTTCTGACGAAGACGTAATCGAAACCGGTCAAATACATCTCTTGTATTGTGAAGATATCCAGTCTCATTCATACCTCTTCTACATTCGTCAACATGGATACGGCTTATGTTACCATGTTTCCAAAGCGATGGAAAACCGCCGGGGAATAAACCTGTGTTCATGGTAGCAGGTAAGCAATACGCCATTGAAGTTATACGGTCTCTGATAAAGCGAAAAGCAATGCCATCCGCTCCCACAGCATTGGTTCCACGCTGGTGTTTTATTGAAAGAATTACTGTTTCTATTTTTAACTGGTGGTCTGAAAGTATCGGTTGGGTGCCTGTGCTTTGTCGAGATGTGAAAGCTGTTGTTTGTTAATATGTGTTTAATATGAAAGTTGTTGTTTGTTTATATGTGGGATTTTTAAGCGAAGAAGTCAATAAAATCATCCATACTAATCCTGGAATTCAAACTATTATCTCAGTGATACTTTTTTTCATTTTTTAATTTTCTTTTTCTTTTTTAATTTTATTTTAATTTTAAGTTGTTAAAATCATCCATATTAATCCTGGAATTCAAACTATTATCTCAGTGATTCTTTTTCTTTTTTAATTTTCTTTTTCTTTTTTAATTTTATTTTAATTCTAAGTTATTAAAATCATGCGTGCCAATCCTGGAATTCAAACTATTATCTCAGTGATTCTTTTTCTTTTTTAATTTTCTTTTTCTTTTTTAATTTCATTTTAATTTTAAGTTATTAAAATCATGCGTGCCAATCCTGGAATTCAAACTATGATCTCAGTGATTCTTTTTCTCTTTTTCTTTTTTATTTTTTTTTGGGGGGGGCGGTAATGTTTAAGTATCGCCCACGTTTTAGCGTTATATATATATATATATATATATATATATATATATATATATATATATATATATATATATATACAGTCGGTTAATTCATCAATTAAATAATCAGTTCGGTCTCCTCGTATCAGGGATTTGGCTCTTATCTTTTATTTGCAATGAGCCAGAAGAGCCTTATCAAAATATGTTATTTTTATGATACTGAAGATTTCTCTCTCTCCATCGTGGTTCTCTTGGTTCCCTTGTTCAGCAGGAGAATATCTAACAGCTTTTGCAACGGAGGGAGCAATGGTAGCTTTTGCAACAGAGGGAGCAATGGCAGTTTTTGCAACTGGATGCAATGGCAGTTTTTGCAACGGAGGGAGCAATGGCAGTTTTTACAAAGGAAACAGTGGCAGCTTTTTCAACATAGGGAGCAATGGCAATTTTTTCAACAAAAGAAACAATGGCAGTTTTTGCAACAGAGGAAACAATGGCAGCTTTTGCAACAGAGGGAGCAATGGCAGTTTTTGCAACAGAGGAAACAATGGCAGCTTCTGCAACAGAGGGAGCAATGACAGAGAGTATCTCCTGTATATATGGATACCCCCCCATACCCCCCCCCCCCAACACCTCGTCATGTACCGCATCTGTAAGGAATGAAATGAGGAATTCTGGGAAGAACGCCACACAGATCCCGGCGAAGTTGCAATATAATCATGCACAGATTATCAAGATTTCTCTCCATCTTGAGCATTTCAGTCTTTTGATGCAAGCCAGAAAATGAATAAATGTAAATAGATAAATAAATAAATAGATAAATAAATGAATAGATATAAATAAATGAAAATGAACAAATAATACATGGATTTAAAGAGATACTGTTGAAGATACGAAAAAGAAAAAAAGAAAAGAAAAAGAGGAAGAAAGAGAGGAAGAAGATCGAGGAGAAAGGAAGAAAAAAGAAGAAGGAAAGAAAGAATAAGAGGAAGAACAAAAAGAAGAAGAAAGAGAAGAGAAAGGATAAGTAAAAAGAGAAAAGGAAGGAGAAAAAGAAGAAATAGAAGAGGAAGGAGAAGAAGAAAAGAGAAGGGCAAGAAATGTAGAGAAGAAGAAGAGCAGAAAGAAAGGAAGAAAAGAGAAGAGGAAAGAGAAGAAGAAAGATAAGAGGAAGGATAAGTAAAAAGAGAAGAACAAGAAGAAGAGAGAGAAGAGCAAGGAGAAGAAAGAGGAGAGGAAGGAGAAAAAAGAGAAGAAGAAAGAGAAGAGCAAGAAGAGAGAGAAGAGCAAGAAAAAGAAAGAGAAGAGCAAGAAGAAGAAATAGAAGAGCAAGAAGAAGTAATAGAATAGCAAGAAGAAGAATGAGAAGAAGAAGAAGAAGACATAGAAGATCAAGAAGAAGAAAGAGAAGAGGAAGGAGAAGAAATAGAAGAGCAAGAAGAAGAAAGAGAAGAGTAAGAAGAAGAAAGAGGAGAGGAAGGGGAAGAAGGAGAAGAGCAAGAAGAAGAAAGAGAAGAGCAAGAAGAAGAAATAGAAAGAGCAAGAAAAAGAAGGAGAAGATCAAGAAGAAGAAAGAAAAGAAGAATAGAAGAAGAAAGAGAAGAGGAAGGAGAAGAAGAAAGAGAAGAGCAAGAAGGAGAAAGAGGAGACGAAGGAGAAGAAGAAAGAGAAGAATAGAAGAGGAAGAAGAAGAAAGAGAAGAGCAAGGAGAAGAAGGAAGAGAGGCAGGAGGAGAAGAGGATGAAGAGGAGGAATCCCAGGACAAGCAAGGTGGAGACGCTTAATGAACACGCGGCGCCGAGAGTACCTTTCGCCGTAAATCAATAGCGGCCGGGCAGCTGCGGCGCTCACGAGTGGCCATTGCAAGCTCACGTTGCACACTCTTCCGTCCTGCTTCGCCTCGCCTGCAACGTTGCAAGGGGAGCGAGCGAGCGACGGCAGCGCGAAGGGACACGCATCGGTCGCCGCGGATGTTCGGGGCTCCGTCGTGTAGCCGCCGCCGCTCGCGAGGTGGCGCTGACGGGGTTGTCTTGGGCTTATCTCAGCTTTGTCTGTGTCTTTTCTTTATCGCTGTCTCAACCTTTATCTGTGTCTCATCTTTATCTGTGTCTCATCTTTATCTCTGTCTCAACTTTTGTCTGTCTGTCTCTCTTTTATCTGTGTCTTATCTTTATCTCTGTCTCATCTTAATCTCACCTTTGTCTGTGTCTCTTCTTTATCTCTGTTTCATATTTATCTCTGTCTCATCTTTATCTCTGTCTCATCTTTATCTCTGTCTCATCTTTATCTCTGTCTCTCCTTTATCTCTGTCTCATCTTTATCTGTGTCTCTCTCTTTTATCTCTGTCTCATCTTTGTCTGTGTCTCTTCTTTATCTCTGTCTCATCATAATTAATCTCACCTTTTATCTCTATCTCGCCTTTATCTCTGTCTCATCTTTATCTGTGTCTCTCCTTTATCTCTGTCTCAGCTTTGTCTGTGTCTCATCTTTATCTCTGTCTGTCTCTCCTTTATCTCTGTCTCAACCTTTATCTCTGTCTGTCTCATCTTTATCTCTGTCTCATATTTATCTGTCTCTCCTTTATCTCTGTCTCATCTTTATCTGTGTCTCTCCTTTATCTCTGTCTCATCTTTATCTCTGTCTCATCTTTATCTCTGTCTCATCTTTATCTCTGTTTCTCCTTTATCTGTCTCATCTTTATCTCTGTCTCTCCTTTATCTCTGTCTCATCTTTATCTCTGTCTCTCCTTTGTCTGTGTCTCATCTTTATCTCTGTCTTTCCTTTATCTCTGTGTCTCCTTTATCTCTGTCTCTCCTTTATCTCTGTCTCTCCTTTATCTGTGTCTCATCTTTATTTTTGTCTCTCTTTTATCTCTGTCTCATCTTTATCTTTGTCTCTCCTTTATCTCTCTCATATTTATCTCACCTTTTATCTCTATCTCACCTTTATCTCTGTCTATCTCACCTTTATCTCTGTCTCTCTCACCTTTATATGTCTCATCTTTATCTCTATCTCATCTTTATCTCTGTCTCATCTTTATCTCTGTCTCCCCTTTATCTCTATCTCATCTTAATCTCACCTTTTATCTCTATCTCACCTTTATCTCTGTCTCTCTCACCCTTATCTCTATCTCTCCTTTATCTCCGTCTCTATCTCATCTCTACCATCTCCATCGTTCAGACTCCTTCAAGCCAGGGTATGACTGATGTAAACAGATACGTGTGAATGTATGTCAAAAAGCGTAAGATTGCCTTGCCTCCGAACGTAAGCAGCCGGGGGTCTGGTTGCTCGCTGTTTGGCCCTGCGAGAAGAAGCATCGCGCGAGTGTTTTGTTTGTCGTTTTCTATTTTGGTTTTTCTGTCTCGGCTCCATGGGCTTTTATTTTTTTAATTATTTTGTATTATTTATTTCATTTATTATTTACTTATTACGTATTTTTTATTGATTTATTACGTATTTTTTATTTATTTACTATTTATTTATTACGTATTTTTTATTTATTTATTATTTGTTTATTACGTATATTTTATTTATTTATTATTTGTTTATTACATTTATTTATTATCTATTTATTACGTATTCATTTATTATTTATTTATTACGTATTTATTTATTATTGATATATTACGTATTTATTTATTATTGATTTATTTCGTATCTTTTATTTATATATTTTTTTTCGTTGGCGTTTCATGCGACGTCTCTGGTTATCATTATTACTCTTGTTTTATTTATTGATTTATTTTTGTTTACTGATAAGGATTCTGGAATTCTCTGATTTATAAATTAATAGTTTTACCTGTTTTTTCTTCAACTGATGTCTATGCACATTTTTTCGTGAATTAATGATGATAATAATGATAACAGTGATAATACTGCTAATTCTATTAGTACTGATAATGAAGATCTACTAATAGGAATAGTATTGATAATGAGGATGATATGAATGATGATGATGATGATGATGATGTTAATAATAATAATATTAATAATAATGATAATAACAATGATAATAATAATAATAATAATGATAATAATAATAATAATAATAATAATAATAATAATGATAATAATAATGATAATGATAATGATAATGATAATGATAATAATAATGATAATTATAATAATAGTGATTGTAATAATGATTATAATAACAATTATTATTATTCGTTTTACGATCGTTATTGTTGTAATTGTTGTTCGTATTATTAATGTTGTTATAATTCCAAATGATGATAATAATAATAGCAATAATACTATTATTATTGTTGTTATTCTTGTTATTATTATTATTATCATAATCATTATTATTACTATAATTATTATCAAAGAAGATAACAATGTAGGTAGAACAACAACAATTATGATGATAACAACAACAGGAACACCCATTATATCAACAGATACAGTAAAACCATATTAATTAAAACAGAAACAATCCTTACAACAACAGAAATAACAATAGCGACAGCAGAATTGACAAACGTGATAATAACAACAGCAATAACCACAAAATATAACAACAACCGCGTTAATAATGATAACAATGATAGTTGATACACTAACATAAAACTACTGAAAACAACGACTATGAAATATTGGGTCACGGTACAAATAACGTTAAAATCTACTGATATATATGATAAATAACGATAAAATCAAGAAATAACGTTAAAATCTACATATATATATATAATAAATAACGTTAAAATCTACATATATATATATATATAATAAATAACGTTAAAATCAAGAAATAACGTTAAAATCAACAGAGATATATCTAAACAAATAAAGTTGAAATTAACTAATAACGTTAAATTCAACATATATTTAAATGAATAACGTTAAGCTTAACAAATAATGTTAAAATTATATATATATATATATATATATATATGTATATATATATATATATATATATATATATATATATATATATATATATATATATATAAAATGAATGAAGTTGAAATGAACAAATAACGTAAAATTAACAAATAGCGTTAAAATCAACAGAGATACATTTAAGTGAATAACGTTAAGATTAACAAATAATGTTATATATATATATATATATATATATATATATATATATATATATATATATATATATATATATATATATATATATGTAATGAATACAGTTAAAATGAACAAATAACATTAAAATCAACATTTATATGTAAAATAACGTAAAAATTAACAAATAGCGTTAAAATCAACAGAGATATATATAATAAATAACGTTGAAATAACGTTAAAATCAATAATTACATTAAATCAAAATAACGTTGAAATCAACAAAGATAACAGAAAATATGAAATAACACGAGAAAGGAACAAATAAATGAAAATAGCAAGAATAACAAAACGCTTATGCTAATAATAACGAAACTAAAAGAAAGAGACCGTTATTAATGACAACAATAACTATAACAGCAAAAACAACAGGAAATAGAAAGATGAAAGAACAACTTTTTTTTTTCTACAAATTAGTCGTTTTTTAAGAAATATATTTACATTTTTATTATTTCCTCTACAATTTAGTCGTATTTAAGATTATCTTTACGTTTTGATGACTTTTTTACAGTTGTTATTTCTTTTGTTCTTGTAAATTACCTTCTGTACCTAATTATAGTTCCTGAAATTATTTAATTCTGTACAAAGTGATGGAACCAAGAATATATTTCAGGGATTTTACAAGTGAATTCAGTCTTTCAGTTTTTCTAATTTGCTCTATTGCTTCATATCTATCTGTTTATCTGTCTTTCCCTTCCCCTCTTTCTCTCTCTTTATCTCTCCCTTTATCTGTCACCCTCACACACAAGAACGTACACATACGCATGTACACACACGCACACACATATACACGCACACACACACACATCCGCACGTACATAAACCAACACACAGACACACACATACACGCACACACAAACACACACATACACGCACACACAAACACACACATATACGCACACACACAATCACCAAGAGACAATTACAAACAAACGCACACAAGTAAGATTAAAACAGAGCAATTACAAACGATTCGCGTAGTCCATTTTTCGCGCCGTGACTGAAATCCGCCAAAATTAGACCGCAAAAAACAACAGGTTATAGAGTTGTTTTGCGGACGTGTTCGTGACTGGTCGGTCCTCGCGTGTTGATTGGCCATTCTGCCTCTCCCCTCATTCGCTCCCTCTCTCTCTCTTTCCCCTATTTGCTCTCTCTCTCTCTCTCTCTCTCTCTCTCTCTCTCTCTCTCTCTCTCTCCCTTATTCGCTCTCTCTCTCTCTCTCTCTCTCTCCCCCTCTCTCTCTCTCTCTCTCTCTCTCTCTCTCTCTCTCTCTCTCTCTCTCTCTCTCTCTCTCTCTCTCTCTCTCTCTCTCTCTCTCTCTCTCTCTGTCTCTCTCTCTCTCTCTCTCTCTCTCTCTCTCGCTCTCTCTCTCTCTCTCTCTCTCTCTCTCTCTCTCTCTCTCTCTTTCTTTCTCTCTTTCTTTCTTTCTCTCTCTCTCTCTCTCTCTCTCGTTTTTTCTCTGTCTCT
>NC_091590.1:24912313-24914813 GCF_042767895.1 Penaeus vannamei | reverse complement strand
TGATGATGATAAAAATAACAAGTGCAAATACGAAAAAAAATATAACAAAAATAATGATAATAATGATAATAACAATAAAAGAATAATGATAAAAGTAGCAATAATAACAGGAAAACATGTAAATGAGAGAGCCCCATGACTGCAAATAATAGATGAAAAAACATAAATATTAGATCAAGCCTTTTGCTCTTGTTCTCGGATCGATCCAACAGAACAGCATAAACCGGGGTTGTTGTTGTGACATTTTCTCGGCCGCATACCGTACCTCCTTGGCCACCACGAGCGCAAGTTTTTTTTTTTTGGGGGGGGGAATATTAATGATGGAAAAATCTATAGTTTTTCTTTGCTTCTCTCTCTCCTTCTCTCTTTTTTTAGTTTTTGTTTGTTTATTTATTTATTTTTTTCTTTCTTTTTTTTTTTTTTTTTTTTTTTTTTTGGTTATGTGCGTGTTTCTCTGTCTGTCTGTCTGTCTTTCTCGCTTTCTGTGTCTGTTTCTCTTTCTGTTTTATTGGGAATATTAATGATGGGAAAATCTATAGCTTTTCTTCGCTTCTCTCTCTCCTTCTCTCTTTTTTTAGTTTTTCTTTGTTTATTTCTTCTGTTTTTTTTTTTTTTTTTTTTTTTGGTTTTTGTGCGTGTTTCTCTGTCTGTCTGTCTGTCTTTTTCGCTTCCTGTGTCTGTTTCTCTTTCTGTTTTATTGGGAATATTAACGATGGGAAAATCTATAGCTTTTCTTTGCTTCTCTCTCTCCTTCTCTTTTTTTGTTTTTTTTGTTTGTTTTTTTTTTCTTTCTTTATTTCTTCTTTTTTTTGTTTTTTTTTTTTTTTTTTTTTGGGGGGGGTTATGCGTGTTTCTCTGTCTGTCTGTCCGTCTTTCCCGCTTTCTGTGTCTGTGTCTCTTTCTGTTTTATTGGGAATATTAATGATGGGAAAATCAATGTCTTTTCTTCGCTTCTCTCTCTCCTTCTCTTTTTTTAGTTTATCTTTGTTTATTTCTTCTGTTTTTTTTGTTTTGTTTTTTTTTTGGGTTTATGTGCGTGTTTCTCTGTCTGTCTGTCTGTCTTTCTCGCTCTCTGTGTCTGTTTCTCTTTCTGTTTTTTATGTCTATCTGTCTCTCTCTCTTTCTTCTTTCCTCTGTTTCTCTCTCCCTCTCCCTCTCTCTACTTCTTCTCTCTCTCTCTCTCTTTCTCTCTCCCTTTCTCTATCTCTCTCTCTCTCTCTCTCTCTCTCTCTCTCTCTCTCTCTCTCTCTCTCTCACACACACACACATACAGAAACAACGACAAATACCAAAAGATAAAAAGATTAATTTTGTTAATATCACCGAACGAAAAGAAGAGAAATAGAAATAGGAAAAAGGAAAAAAAAAAAAAAAGAAAAATCGCGCGCCGACCTGGGAGCGAATTCCTCGCGGGAAATTCCCTGTGAATGAAAACAAACGAACATCGACTTCCGGCGTCATCTTTGGGGGGTGTCATGGCCGCCAACTTGCCAACTCGAAAACACTCGTGATAGCGGGTCTCTCTCTCTCTCTTTCTCTCTTTGTCTCTTTCTCTGGCTTCCCCTCTCTCTCTTTCTCTCTCTTTTTCTTCTCTCTCCCTTCCCCTCTCTCTCCCATCCCTTCCTCTTTCTTTCTTTCTTTCTTTCTCTCCCTTCCAACTCGAAAACACTCGTGATAGCGGGTCTCTCTCTCTCTCTCTTTCTCTCTTTGTCTCTTTCTCTACCTTCCTCTCTCTCTCTTTCTCTCTTTGTCTCTTTCTCCCTAGCTTCCTCTCTCTCTCTCTCTTTCTCTCTCTCTTCCTTCTCCCTCTCTCTCCCACCCCTTCGTCTTTCTCTTTCTCTCTTCTCTCTAGCTTCCCTCTCTCTCTCTTTCTCTCTCTTTTCTTTCTCTCTCTCTCTCCCATCCCTTCCTCTTTCTCTCTTTCTTCTCCCTTCCCACTCAGAAAACACTCGTGATATCGGGTCTCTCTCTCTTTCTCTCTTTGTCTCTTTCTCTAGCTTCCTCTCTCTCTCTTTCTCTCTCTTTTTCTTCTCTCTCTCTCTCCCATCCCTTCCTCTTTCTCTCTTTCTCTCCCTTCCCACTCGAAAACACTCGTGATAGCGGGTCTCTCTCTCTCTCTCTTTCTCTCTTTGTCTCTTTCTCTGGCTTCCTCTCTCTCTCTTTCTCTCTCTTTTTCTTCTCTCTCTCTCTCTCTCTCTCTCCCATCCCTTCCTCTTTCTCTCTTTCTCTCTTTCTCTCCCTTCCCACTCGAAAACACTCGTGATATCGGGTCTCTCTCTCTCTCTCTTTCTCTCTTTGTCTCTTTCTCTAGCTTCCTCTCTCTCTCTTTCTCTCTTTGTCTCTTTCTCTAGCTTCCTCTCTCTCTTTCTCTTTGTCTCTTTCTCTAGCTTCCTCTCTCTTTCTCTCTTTGTCTCTTTCTCTGGCTTCCTCTCTCTCTCTTTCTCTCTTTGTCTCTTTCTCTGGCTTCCGCTCTCTCTCTTTCTCTCTTTGTCTCTTTCTC
>NC_091590.1:24899813-24902313 GCF_042767895.1 Penaeus vannamei | reverse complement strand
GATTAGCGCCTGATACAAGGGTAATACAAGGTTGGTACAAGGATGGTACAAGGATAGTGCAAGGTAATAACTCGCTGGTGCAAGGGATTAGCACCTGGTGCATGGTACAGATGATAGGTGCATGGCAAATGGTACAACGTGCATGATAGAAAGGGTGGTACAATGATGGTGCAAAGTAATAACTCGCTGGTGCAAGGGATTAGCACCTGGTGCATGGTACAGATGATAGGTGCATGGCAAATGGTACAACGTGCATGATAGAAAGGGTGGTACAATGATGGTACAAAGTAATAACTCGCTGGTGCAAGGGATTAGCGCCTGGTGCACGGTACAGATGATAGGTGCATGGCAAATGGTACAACGTGCATGATAGGAGTGGCACAAGGATGGTACAAGGTAATAACTCGCTGGTGCAAGAGATTAGCGCCTGGTACATGGTACAGCTGATAGCTACCTGGCACATGGTACAAGGGGCATGAAAGAGGGGGTGGTGCAAGGTTGGTACAAGGATGGTACAAGGTAATATCTCGCTGGTACAAGAGATTAGCGTCTGGTACATGATACAGATGGTAGCTACCTGACAAATGGTACAACGTGCATGGTAGAGGGGGTGGTACAAGGATGGTACAAAGATGGTACAAGGTAATAACTCGCTGGTGCATGGTACAGATGATAGGTGCATGGCAAATGGTACAACGTGCATGACAGAGGGGGTGGTACAAGGATGGTACAGCCGATAGCCCTCGCGCATGGCCCCGGAGATGGCCACTCGGTGCGTGTCAGAGAGCAGTGCCAGCTGGTGCCATGCAGATAATCGCGTGGCGGAGGAGCCGAGGTGAGCCAGCTGGTGCATGACGGAAGGGGTTGCCATCTGGCGCCTGACGGAGGGACGACCACCTGGTGCCTGGGAGAGGGACATCCAGCGGCGCATGACACACAGGAGTGCCAATTGTACAGGCAGCGTGCATGGCGGATCTGATTGCATTTCTCTGTCGCATGACAAAGAAAGATATGAGAAAGGAAGTGGCGCCGCGCGGATGGCACTGCCACAGGGGAGGCGAGTGCCACATGGCGGGAGGCAGTCGTGTCACATGGCCAAGGAGGAAGCAGTGCCACATGGCCAGGAGCGCCCGTGTCACATGGCACAAAGGCGGCGGCGCGGCGGCGGGCCTCCCCTCCGCCTCATCCTCTTTAAGCGATCGCGCAGACTAATCGCAAACGCACGCACGCACGCACACGCGGACGCACGCGCGGGAAGCACGCACGGGCGGCGACACATGCTTGGACACGCGCTCCCGGACTCACACACACGTACGTGCGGACCCCGGCGCGTGCGCGGCAGGACACGCTGCCACGGAAGCCACGGGTCACATGAAGGTCCTCGGAGGGCCTGCTTGGGCGCGCCGTGAGGGCGGATTTCGCACATAGAATCCGCATATGTTGGGCCCGAACGGATATTTGCATCCGTAGTGCCGGTTCAATGTGCTCCCACGAACCGGAGTCGACGATGTACGGCCGCGACGTCGTTCCGGCCGCGGAATCGGAGCCGCTTTCCCCCTCAAACAGCGGCCTCGGAGAGCGAGCGCCGCGGCCCTGGCGACTCGTCACCGGACGCGGCAATGCCAAGGACAATATACGCCGTGCAGTTGCAGTCGTTTGCATGCAGCCTCGTGCGAATAATCGTGCAAAAACGGCTCTAAAAATCACCCGACGGGTTGCAGCGGCGTCTCATCCAGACCGCGGCGGCCCGCTCACCTTGCAGCAGGAACAGGCGGTGTTGTGCAGCACCAGGGGGGTCGGAGGGGGGAGGGGGGCTGCGGGGGGTCCAAGGAGGCCGAGGAGGTGCAGGAGAGACAGCCGGGAGGACGAACAAACACACACAAGGGCAAACAAAGACACAGACAAAGACACAGACAAAGACACAGACAAAGACACAGACAAAGGCACTGGCGAAGCAGGTACACGCTTACACACTCAGAGATGTAGAGAGCGTGGACTTGTAGACACGTGCAGACACGTACACAAAGACACGCACTGCACGTCAATACAAGCAAATATACTTTTACACACACACACACACAAAGAAACACAAAGCACGCACATAGACACACACACTGACAAAGATATACAAAGCAAGTACATGCACACACACACACACACACACACACACACACACACAAAGAAACACAAAGCACGCACATAGACACACACACTGACAAAGATATACAAAGCAAGTACATGTACACACACACACACACACACACACACAAAGAAACACAAAGCACGCACATAGACACACACACTGACAAAGATATACAAAGCAAGTACATGTACACACACACACACACACACACACACAAAGAAACACAAAGCACGCACATAGACACACACACTGACAAAGGTAAACAAAGCAAGCACACATACAGACACACAGCCCCACGCTTATACACACACGTATACAATGACACAAATGACATACACACAACTAGAAACGTATCAT